>NW_014577187.1:214650-218327 GCF_000485595.1 Priapulus caudatus | reverse complement strand
AAATGTATAGGTTTGCTAATCTACCATAATTCTGAACGAAAAAACATAGTGAACCTGACTCTGTGCTTGTGTGTACATTTGAGGAAACAGCCCTGGAAAAAAGTCGCCCTGGAAAGTGGAAAAAGAGCCCTGGAAAATGAAAAAGTAGCCCCCGAAATTTTGGGGGGGTTTGCAAAAAGAGCCCCGGAAAGAAAAAAATTAATTTTTTCACTGCTCAACAACATTCCATAGACAAATCAACGAATTTTGTTGTACAAAGGTATACATGTAGCATGAACGATTACACGTGGTCTTACCCTTGATTGTCTGCTCTCCACTAAACACACTTCCTGGTGTTATCCTATGTTAGTATTACAAGTGTACAATAACGTCTATGTTTCTGACCGTGTACATTGAAGAATATTTAGCGTTTAACGTTACAGTAAATTACTTAGGGGGAAAAAGGGTTAACTTAGTATGATTGTGCGATAAATTCACACCTATGCACAAATTGCAGAGCGATTTCCATCACAATGCTGCCAGATGTAATTTTAGGAGATGTAATCTACACTATTAGCCACAAGAAACTATGACCCAATTCTAGCTTAGCACAGTGGGCATATAAAGCCCGGCGCACATTGCCGAACATTTTGCTCAAAAACATTATCGTAGCAATGTTCCATGAAATGTTCGGCAATGTGCGGTGGAAAAAGTCGCCGAACATTTGTTCCGAACAATGTTTCTGAAGATCGGAAATGTTTGATATCTCGAACATTGTTCGTCGAATGTTCGTCAATGTGCGCTGAATGTCGAACAATTCTAGGAACATTTGTAAATGCCTAGCACGCCGATTGGCCACACGCCGATCACGTGAGTCTTTACAACACAGCTACTAGATGGCGCCACGAGGTTGTTCGCTGCAAAATGTTCGGCAATGTGCGCTCAGCAATTGTTCACCCGCACATTGCCAGACAAAAACATTTGTTCGGACAAACATTTGTTTGGGAAAATGTTCGGCAATGTGCGCTCAGCAATTGTTCACCCGCACATTGCCAGACAAAAACATTTGTTCGAACGAACATTTGTTCGGGAAAATGTTCGGCAATGTGCGCCAGGCTTTAGCGATCTGTTCACGGAGACAAAAAAATTGGGCAAAAATATCAAACATGCTTGATAGGTGCGATCGATCGCGCGAACAGGATCGCCAAGTTCAGTCGCCGTCGCCGTACTGGGCAGACGAGCGAAATTTCAAAACGAGTTCAAAATCAGCGCGATCTTGCTATAAATGTTCGCTTGTGTGCCCCTAGCTATAGACCAATAAATTATGCTTGGGAATGTTTAAGTTATAATCTGACACTATTCTAGCCCGGCTAAAGTCGAGAAAGTTGTGGTCTGGAACAAACTGGAATGCGCACTGGAACAATTTCTAGAAACCAGCATTTGGAATTATGTCACATGACAGAAAAATGGCTGCGACCATGAAAGAAGTGTGGACGAAAAATAAAGAAGATAAAATGGGCCTCCTTTGGCAGTTTGGTGCGAAAACCATACATGTCTGTTTGACATATCAATACCTAGTTATCAGGGCAGAGTAGCAAAGTACGATTTGTACATTTGCGTATCTTTACACGCCAACTCTTTCACCAAATTATCGTATACACCTCTGCTTTTCCGATGCATTATCCAGCTTTTGGACCACGAATTTCAATTTAACCAGCAAATTCTTCGCCTCGAACGCCATTTTAATAAGAGACAAATTGCAGCTATCACAGCAAACTTTCACTTACTGCAAGCGCCATATTGGACAGGTCACATAATCGACGGATTTGCAGAATAGGTGGCGTACGCGCGGTACGGTATCGAATAAAATCGCAGCGTGTCCACTAGTGCTAATAGTAGTAGTGGTCGGGTGTAAAATTTTGCCCATGACTCGCTCGTGTGCCCCTAGGTACTAGTACTGCTGCGAGGGTCTATGTCCCCCAAGGGTACTGCCGGAACGTACCCTGGTACCATCTAACAAGTAATGCTATCCCCCGAGCGTGGAGGGAGGTGACCGCAACATGGCAGCACTAGTGTTAGGATAGTGTTAGGATTAAGGTTAGGGTCAGGGTTAGGGTTAGGGTTAGGGTTAGGGTTGGGGTTAGGGATTGGGTTAGGGTTAGGATTAGGGTTAAGGTTAGGGTTAAGGTTTTTGCATCATGATATCTGTCCCCACACCATAGATTAATTTTTGTGGATTTTTGGATCTATATATATAGCGCTCCTACAAGTAGATGTTTAGTGTTATGGTTAGCGTTGGAGGTATTGGAGTTAGCGTTACCGGATGAGTAATGGTTTTGAAGTATACGTCAACGGCATCACGTGACCCTCCCTCCACGCCCGGGGGATAGCAACACCCCCATCTAACAGGCTTCCATTTTTGAGGGGCGCGATCACGCCCGCGCTCCACCGCGCACCCGAAATTGTGCCCTGGTGCATGCATCATCGCGCCTCATAAAAGTAGTTGAAATATCGCGCAACAAAAATTCCCTTACTAGTAATACTGGACATGCCACCTGTCATAATTATTACAAAGGTTAGTGACACACAACAATTTGTCGTGTGTAAGTAACTGAACGTATGACAGAGGTACAGGTTACTACCCTCTGGTTTATACAACTAGACAACAGCATCCAAATGAAGGTACCTACACGGTAGCCACAAGCCTACACGGTAATCACAAGTTACCTGCTCGTTTTCCACTATATGTAACGAGAAGTGATTTTCTGCCGACGTGAAACAGTCGTAGGGCTGGAGGGGCTACATACGTGGCTACTACGTACAAGTAATTTGACTAGTTTGTTGATGGATTGTGATGATATTTGGCACCTAGTTAAGCTAGTACTAGTGCTCATAGGGTCTATGTCCCCCAGGTTACTGCCGGAACGTACCCTGGTAACAATTTGATATGGTTAGGGTTAGGTTTAGGGTTAGGGAGTAGGCGTAGGCAACTCCCTAGACTCGTTAGTGGAGTAGGCGAGGTACGATCCGGCATATTAGATCAGGCTTTCAAATTTGAAAAGTACAGGAGGACTACTAATGACTCCCCTAGGACACCATAGGAGGTCTTTTCACGCTCCATAATCACACCTTTAAGAGGCATGATGGGAGCTCCACTAAAAAATCACACCTTAAAAGGGATGATGGAGAGTCCTTGACGGCTCCATCGTGCCTCCTGGGGTGTGATGATGGAATCATGACCAATCCTCACTCTAGAGTGAAATCCAAAACGAAAATTTCATTCATCTTCACCTTCATTCATTCAATGGCTTCGTCATGATTACATTCTTTTCATCCAACAACCCAACACTAGCACACAGATTAATAAAAGAGTTGATCGGATGTAAAAATTAAACTTGTTTTATTTATTCTGATCTTCATCCTTAGAGACTCTAATCATGTACCTGCATATTTCAGCACGAAATATCATCNGAGCATGCAGTTGCGTTTGACAACCCGCTCTAAGGATACACTATATATAAGTTCCGAACTAGTATATTCCAGTGTAAACGAAACTCGAGCTGGCAAACGGTGGTGCTGTGGTATGGTATGTACCTTTTGCCATCTTTTAAAAACGAATACAGGAAGGAGTAGTTAGGGGACACCCCCTCGGAAGAACAAGTTTACTTGGGAAGCATACACAATGCAAGGGCAAGCCA
>NW_014577187.1:209428-209919 GCF_000485595.1 Priapulus caudatus | reverse complement strand
TGCATTACTATTTGGTTGATGACGTATGTACTATCACAGAGGCATACTGTGTATATAGTGGGGTTTCATCCCGCTGTTTGGAAATCCAATGTGTGTTTTGTGAGGATTGCTATTGTGCAGTGCACCGAGCATGCAGTTGCATTCTTAGAGCGGGTTGTCTTTAAGTCCTGTTTTGTTGCCTCCGTTTGCCAGCTCGAGTTATACAACAGTAATACACTGTTGTCTATTAAAAACCCTGCTGTTTTAACCTAAACCTGACGTTGTCTTATGCCAAATAACATATATAAGAGCAGGTAACTTATAAAATGTATAAGGATATATATTATTGCACATACAGATGTACCAAGAGCTAATACTAGTACCGTCAATATATCAAAAGCTGTTAATATCTTTTGAATATGGTTGTAAGTTTGTAAAAATAAATACTGTACAGCAAGCACACTTTTAGGATATAAATATCTACTAACAATGTAGTTGTATCAATTTATTTA
>NW_014577187.1:207568-207860 GCF_000485595.1 Priapulus caudatus | reverse complement strand
ATGGAAATCAAACGTGAAAGGCAGCAGTGGAGGAGGAGGCTGGGAGGTGAGATAGGATCACAGGGAAGAGAAGAATGATAATGAGAATGTACCATTTTATGACCAGTTAAAACTAGAAATTTGTACATTTTAATAGTTAGTGCTGATAGTAGTATAATTGTTAGTAATTAACAGCAAGGCATAGCAAAACAAGGACTACAATGTAAATAAGTTTGCTAGTCATGCTTTTTGTATATATATCCATGGTAGTTATCCAATTTTATGAATTCATAATTTATTGTAAAAGTATGCA
>NW_014577187.1:203888-206564 GCF_000485595.1 Priapulus caudatus | reverse complement strand
TATATATATATATACACACATGTATGATGATCAGTTGCAAATGTGCTACAAGTATCAGACATTATGGAGAAAAGAATACAGAAGCAGCTGAGTTGAATTGATTATTCATGTTGAAGTACAGCCCAGTTTATTGCATTTTTATTAAAATGCTAATTCCAGCACGATTGAATTTAACTCCAGACAGGCATTGCCATATTCGTTCCAGGTTTCCTGACCTAACTAAATGAATCCTAATTTGGCTAAACATTTTTTAGACCAATTAGCCAAATTGTAAACTTTTTTCGTCCAGCTCAAACCCTGCAGTAGAAAATAAAAACAAATTTAATTGATTTGTCGAAATGTCGATTTACTACTCTAATCACTAATTACACATAGTTTAACGTATATAATATATATATTAATGAAAAAACAGCAACAGCGCATCAGCATCCTGGAATGACAAACATGTACGGATATTGACAGACACGCCGAATGAGAGATCTATGCAACAGATGAGTGTGCGAAATGGTCAGACAGAGAGACCGGAAAATGGATGTGACATTTTTAATCAAAAGGACGGGAGGCACGAAAGCGAGTGACTACAGCAACATGCGCCTGCAAAATCTCAAACACTTATGTACCATCTGCTCTTGCTAAGTACAGCTTCTTAATGTGCTTTTGCTCTGTGCATTTTCCACTTTGTCTAGTTGAAATACATGAGAAGTGATGCGATCGGGGGAGGCGTCCAGGGTTTCCTGCAATTGGGAATAGTTAATTTGCTCAGTTCTATACATGTATTCAATTGATTAAAGTTGCTATTTATTGAACTAAATCTATATTAAAAGTGTAACCGACGAAATGACACTTGGTCTCATCTCTACTTCCACGATTAAGAGTATTTTTCACCACTACTGCATTAATCAGATAGAGATGAGGCAGATGGTTGGATGTGATATGGAAATCAAAAGTGAAAGGCAGCAGTGGAGAAGGAGGAGGCTGGGAGGTGAGATAGGATCACAGGGAAGAGAAGAATGATAATGAGAATGTACCATTTTATGACCAGTTAAAACTACAAATTTGTACATTTTAATAGTTAGTGCTGATAGTAGTATAATTGTTAGTAACAGCAAGGCATAGCAAAACAAGGACTACAATGTAAATAAGTTTGCTAGTCATGCTTTTTGTAAATTGTATATATATATCCTTGGTAGAATATCCAATTTTATGAATTCAGAATTTATTGTAAAAGTATGCTATGTATTGTATATGATGGATAATTGCCTAAATAAATAAATAAAAATGACTAAAATTAACGCTAAACTTTCGATGGAATCAAAAACGAAAGATAGGTACTGTCGCAGGCAGTAATTTCGATTGCATATGATATTACTGCACACTGGGTCTATTATTATGATTATGGTGGTCTACAGACTACAGACTGCAACTTTGAACTTACAACTATAGACTAGTCTATACTAATCACTAAATCAGTACAAACGTGGTGTTATATAACAGTATAACCATTAAATACTATTTAAAAAAATAAAACAGTTTTATACAGCCAGAAATAACTACGTCTTGAGTTTTATACGTTTTGATTTAACTGATTTAATTAAATGTATGCGCTACAAACATAGGCATGGGCACACAAACTGCACTGCAGCTCGAACTCTACAACCGACATTCAATGAATCATTATTCTTTAACATTTATGTTAATTACGCTATACTTGTGCTTATATGCTAATCAAACATGCCTAAGAGACCTAACGTCGATTTACCACAGTTATAAAGGCATTATATATAGTTTAGTTTGTTAAAAAGATCACCTGAAATACTGTCCTGGCTGTATAGCAGTCACCAACCGGCGTCTCTTCTACGCATGAACATGGCGCCGCAGCGGTGGCGTTTCACTTCTCTGTATATATTGTTCTCAGATCTATAATATATTATTCAAATAACGCTGAATAGCCGAGCTCGTACGCCGGAGGCCGTTACGTTTGAAGGTCGTTAGTTCGAATCCCATCTGTTTATTTTTTCTATTTTTCTATTTTTATTCATTTAACTATTTTTTCCCAATTAACGCAAATATTTACATGATTTATTTACAATTTTTTATCATTTGTTTTTTAATTAAATTAAATTTATTAGTGTTAATTAAAGTTAATTAGGGTTAGGGTTAGGTGTAGCCCTGGTATTCTGCTGTTACTCTAACTCGTCGGTCGGTGATCGTAGACAATGATGGTCGAAGAGGTGGTGTATATTATATAAGATATAGACGTCTTTATTGGAATACATATGCGCTGCAGCTTACATGCGTGGGTCGGGTGGCCAGTGCCCCACCCGACTCTCCTCGAACCTTCTTCCTTCTTCCTTATATCCCTCCTATTCCTTCCCTGCCCTCCACTTACTCCCCTCCTATTATCTACTCATGTTATAGATCTATCCCCTTATGCTATACGGCACTGCTCGTTATAACCAATGAGCAGCTCGCTATACTCGCTTACCGACTATAGTTGGTCGGTCCATGTTTCCATGAACCAAAGTATGGTCGTGACGTACACTGACGTCACGCACGAACTCGGCTGAATGCATACAGCCTGCTGATGGTGCTGGGGTGTTGCTATCCCCCGGGCGTGGAGGGACAGTCACGTGATACAGTTGACGTATACTTCAAAGTCCAAATCTTCCACAGAAA
>NW_014577187.1:201259-203364 GCF_000485595.1 Priapulus caudatus | reverse complement strand
CTAATTGATATCGATGCACCCCCCCTTGATATCTATTTCGTATCAAACCCACCCTTGATATCTAATTTATATCAATCCACCCCCCCTTTATATCTCTTTTATATCACGATATTAATGACATTAAAGTTGGGAACGCTCCTAATGGAGCGTTAGCCCATATTTCGGTGAATCTAAAAGAAGAATTTGTTAAGCTAGTGTGCCGGGCTGTATCGAAAGTCATGAAAAACGGAGAGCATTTATTCAAAACACAAAGGTCACATATTTTGGCATGGAACAAAGGTTGCACGCAATTCAATATGAAATTTGTTGGCGGCGGATATTATAAATTTCTACCTATATCGGTAGCTTGCACGCCGGGAGTACGAATCTCGGGCAAGCCAGCTGGCGCAAGAATCTTTCCTTATGACCACTACCACGTGGTACCCAAGCCTGGCGTGGACACAGATAATACACGCTGGTCCGTCTGTACGGCAGTAGCGGAAAGCAATATGATCAGAAATTTCCATCCAGTTTATCGCCAGGCTCTAATTACAGCAAAGGCATTTCTTGATCCTCAAGTACATGATTATTATTCTAAGTGTAAAAACATTATATCGAATAAGGATGAGTTGCTTACAGACAGTGACGTTACAGGTTTACATGCAGTTAACATAGACGTTATTCAACTATATATCGAAACTAGCTTTAAGCCTAGGAAACTGATCGACTCCTACCTCCTAAAACTTGCGCTGCTTCATGTCGCATCACTCAACCCAGCGGATCCGTTGCCGTTCCCAGTAATCGTGCGTGAAATATTTAATTATGTACAATTGTGTACAAATGAGCGCAACGTTAACATGCCGCATCCTTTTATTGATAATTTCAATGTTTTGGTCGAGGACTGCGGTAAAACAATCACACACGTGCCGGTCGCGTATTTGCGTAAACGGCACGTGGATGAGTTACTGAGACGTCTTGATAGCGGTCCGCTGGTGAGTGAGAGCGGACTTATAAAGCTCAGCGCTGAGGATCTGTGGAAGAAGATGGAGGAGTCGGTCAGTGAAGCGGAGCCTATACGTGTAGCAGATATCAAACGCATGTTTATTAACGCTTGGGACCTACTTTCTGACACCTAGATAAAACCGGTTAGAAATTAAGGACTGAATGCAGCTTTCAAACATTCAGTTGTCAGTGACTGTGCATTAATTAATTAATAATTCGTTTATTTATTACATTGATTTATTCATTCAATGATTCATACTTTTATTTATTTATTATGTACCACTTGCTGTAAATTATTGGGATGTCACAAGTACTTAATGAATTGTCGGTATGAAATTAACATGTATTTTTCAAATAAATGAATGATAGACTTTCGTGTAATTTAAAAATTTTTCTACATGCAATATATTTGTCTTGGATTCTGTTTTGATAATGAAGTACTTGCACACTTTACATGGAAGCGAACTACTTGTAATCAAATAAATCTTTCACGGCAATGCCGTTGCCATAGCGATGGAAATAGAGTTGCTCTATAATTTCACATGGGACCCGGGAGGTCTCCTTTCCTTCTTTCTTCTGCCATTGCTAACCGTAATAATTTAAAAGTTCGCAGGAATCGGGTTCACTGTTGAAGTTCGTTATAGCTCGCGTTTTATATTCTTCAGAACGAACTACGTACACGAATGCACAACCTACACTATTTTTAATATCATTTTAAGCATTTATTGAGATATACATCTTGTGTATACACAGAATTAAGAAAGCATTAAGGATACTCTCAAGGTTTTAGGCAAAATTTTACCGATTTTTTATTTTCAACTAGTTGATAGCTAACACTATGTGCCACCTCTGTATATGCTCATTTCTCCATATAACGGTACAACGAACTTTTATAGCGATTTGATTGCCCGCGTACACGTGTAGTGAGCAGCAGCTGACGTCACTGATGACGTCAGAGACATGATACAACCAGAATTTTTATGATATTCACTACGCCAGTATCATTCAGCATCAACCCTTCTACAGCTGTCATCTGCCAGTAATAGTTGAAATTTCCGCGCGGCCGAAAATAGCCCCGTTTCCCTTGTTACACACCTTGCATTTAGGCGCGTGTTTGTTGACAC
>NW_014577187.1:177115-200112 GCF_000485595.1 Priapulus caudatus | reverse complement strand
TCTATCTATCTATCTATCTATCTATCTATCTATCTATCTATCTATCTATCTATCTATCTATCTATCTATCTATCTATCTATTTATCTATCTATCTGTGTATCTATCAATCAATCTATCTATCTATCTATCAATCTACCTATCTACCTATCAATCAATTTAGCTATCAATCCATGCAACCATCCATCAATTTATGCTTCCATGTGTGTATGTTAGTGTGTGTGTGTATGTTTGTACGTGCGCGGATCCGTTTGCGCGTGCGTGCATGCGTGCATATCTGTGTGCGTGTGTGTGTTTGCGTGCCTGGGGCAGCGTAAAGCTACGTGCCAAAATGTGTTTTGGGAAGGTGGCTGCCAATAACCATGTCATGTATTCACATTTCTCGTGGTGTGCGTGAAAACTGCCCCCCCCCCTTCCTCCTCTTCTCTCTCTCTCTTTCTCGGCAGTTGGGGCTACGTGACCGAGCCGGTAGTCGCGGGATGGCAGGTAGACATGAGTTCATTGGGTGAGTCACCGTGAAATGACAGGTGCGATAATGCTATTGTAGCATTGAATAAATTAAAGTCGGTTATAAAGCGAACAGTAGGATTGTCACAGGGAAAACGTTGTTTTATTTCTCACAGCACTTTCTCGTCATAACCGGCCACATTCTCTCTCCACATCCCCCTTTATACCCGTGGGCGTGCCCTTACCGTCGGGCGCTTCCCGTCTCGCCTCGCCGTCCGCTTCGGCTATCTCTCCCATTGGTTCGGCGTCGGACATTAGTATGACGAGTGACCAACTGGTCTATCTTACGTCAGTTTGGACCGTGTCCAAACCCAACCCTTTGGTATTTGGCTGCCTGCCAAACTGTCCCCGGTAACGTTTATTCTGCATGCGTTGCTTCGTAACAGTGACTAATTATTTTAGCCCACACTACTGCGTGCTCGCTACTATCTAACACCTTCTGTGCCCTCTAAACTAATCGCCCATCTGCCGTTGGCATATTTACCAATCTTCTAAGCATTGCGATGTTAATTATTCAATGTGCTGTTAGACGCTTCTATAATCGTTGTCCCTCTAACTAATTTCGTGTCACTATCGCTTATGCTCCCTATTCCTACATTTCAATATTAATTTCCGTTCTCATGATTTCTGCTTCATTACACTATCATGAGCGATGGCTGGATTTTATAGTTTACACGAACTGAACTCGGTTATATAGAGCGCTTATATCGTATGCGAGATGCCTATACAATAAATACATGGCAAATATTATACTTGTAAACATATATAAACACACACACACACACACACACACGTACACGCACACGCACACACAGACACACGCACGCACACGCACACACACACGCACGCGCGCGCATACGCACACGCACACACACAGCACACACGCACACGCACGCACACACACAGACGAACGCGCACACACACACACACACACACGCACGCACGCACGCACGCACGCACGCACGCACGCACGCACGCACGCACGACACTACACNGTTGACGCTTCTATACATCGTCTGTCCCTCTAACTAATTCTCCAATATTCGTGCACTATCGCCTATGCTCCCTATTCCTAAGCATTTCAAATATGAATTTCCGACCTCTCATGCCATTTCTCGCTTCATTACACTATCCATGAGCGGATGGCTGGATTTATGAATTTCACCACGAACTGACTCGGTTATATAGAGCGCATTATATGCGTAGCGAGATGGGGCCTATACGATAAAACATGGCAAATATTATACTTGTAAACATATAAACACCACACACATCACACACACGCACGCCACACACACACAGCACAACAGCACACACACACACACACACACACACACAAACACACACACACACACCACACACACACACACACACACACACACGCGAGCCATGGGATACCTCTCCACGAAACACCTGTCGTCTTCACAGCTAATATCTTATATCGTATATATAGGCCTTGATATCTATTGTCATATCTAACCCCCCCTTGATATCTATGATATCATTGCCCACCTTCCCTTTATATCCTCTTTTATAGCACGACATAATAACAGTTAAAGTTGGGAACCTCTCCTAATGGAGCAATCACCCCAGTAATACTATAACAAGCAAGCTATAGGTAAGGAATTATCGCCCTAAATGTGAGAGTTTTCTTCCACGATTCGCAAATCAGAAAATAAAATAAAACCTGTCGAATTATATAGTCCTGAATAGCCATGTTGATAATCTGATATACGACGGATATATGACGAGCACATTTGACAGCTTTTCAGTACAAACAAATTGACAAAAAGTTGTGTTTATTGTTGATTCTTGTTATTAGTACTTCTTGATGACATATCAAAAATGACGGACACAAGTTTCAACCCATAAGTTACCTAATATTGCATAGTTACAAAATGCGCGTCATTTTCAGATTTAGAGGTCAATGATCTCTGCAAACTATTCATGTTCAGCCCAAATAACGCTATATAGGTAGAATAGAAACATGCCCAAGGAATTTAAAATACAGATTTTAAAAGCCAAATAACCTCTTTGAAACAGCCTAGGTTAAATATGTCAAAGAATGTAGTTGACACATTCCGGTGACACATTTTAAAAACAAAACAAGGAAAATGACAAGCATTTATCCCAAGTATGAAAACCACCGTGCAATTGCAAATAAGATATATAAGCACACACTGATATATTACATTATTCTTTTGGCATACATACTGCTGCATAGTACTCAAAAACATATCCAATGGTATGTTTGTACAAAGCTCCGTCTGACACTTGTCCACAGGCTCATTGCAGAACATTCCCGCTTCTTCTTGCCACGAACATATCATTGTGCTCACAATTACTCCGTACATTTGCAAACGTATTATCTTCAGTAGCGCATCAGCGAGCTGGCTTGTATGTCCATTCTCTCGCGCCCATCAAACTTTCACATTGGCTATTCTAAACCCCAGATCTTCCGCTTTTATTGCTACGTTTCCCTATCCATACTTGAGCTCTGTAGGAACAAACTCTAATAAGCAATGGAAACTTGCAGCATCTTCTGTCGGTGCGCAAGCCACCTTTTTGATGTCACACTCTTGAGGCTCTTCCAACAAACCTTGTCAACCCAAACATCAATTTCTAGCGTAGGACTTTCAAAGGGCTACCTTGTCCACCATAACAACACATGAACCAATGCTTTGCGCCCCAGCCATCTCTTGATTTCATCATGGCTAAATAACTTACATGAAGCATTCACCTATCTGCATTAAGCTTCGTCGAAAATTCTTACCCCTAGCCACACAAACCTTTGCCGATCCCATGGGAGTCCAGATGTGGTATCGCACCCACATACCAGCATGCAAAGCAATGAGAGCGATATGCTCATAAGCACGCGCTTCCTAAAATTGACATGTCGTCTGGTATGTGATTGTTCCACAAGTGCGCTCAATTGCCACTCTTCGGTCTGACTCATGAACAAGCTGGCTACCTGCGTTTATGGTGGTGGCACACAGAGCACAAGGATGTCAGTATCCTCTGCAATGACAAAATTGCTGTCGTCTTTACACGGCATGTTCACGGTTGTCTGGACAATCAACAGCATCGGCGTCGTCTTCTGCATTGAATGAGTTTCCTCACTCATCGCACTAGCATGTTTGATGAACTCTCTTGTTTAGTTTGATTGTTCATCAGGAATGTCTTCTTATACTATCTTCAATGGTAAGTCAAGCGCACGTATTTACTGTTGGCTGAGGATTGACCCGCTGCAGTCCTGTTGTGTAATGTCACTGTCTTGATTGCTTTCCTGCTGAGTAGCCATCATACAACAACTATTGGGTGGGCATACTTTTGCAGCCACACGTATATATGTGGTTGAGTTATTGTCTATAGCATATCCCCCTGTAACCATGGCAAACGACTGTAGAAGAGACCCATCTAAAACATTCATTCTCTCGGAATTGATTAATGTCTTGCTGTGTCACTGCAGAGTTTAGAATCGCATCGAATGTTTTGTGTTTTGTAAGAGCGTTTAGTAGGCCATGCTTTGCTAAAGATATGGATGGGCGCATAAAGCGACGCTCGCTATCTGAACCTCTATGTAGATCGTGATCAAGTGTTATTTGCCTATGATCAGGAGTCTGGAAAGAGCAGCCTGCCAAGATCGACAACCAATTCCTCTCCATCGGAAACTCCTTTGGCTCCAAACACTTTGACTTGTTCTTTTCTTGAAGCATAGTTGTGAAGCCTGCTCGCCTTCCATGCTAGGTAATGATGACTTGCTATATCTTTCAGCCATGTAGAAGCGTGTCCACACTTGGAGGCCAATGCCCGTTGATATGTCATACAAGTATGCCGCTCTTTTTGAACGGGTCATGGCTCTTGCAAGGTATTCAAATGAATGATTGCGTATCTGCCATATTCTCGCTTCATTGCCACTTTGACTGAGTTCACTGCGTCGTGTTCTTGTAGCCTACTGCAGCTTTCTCTCCATCTCGGTTGTTATCTGTGCATAATCAGGGCATCGTCAGGCAGGCCACCTTGTCCGTTGCGCTCGTCCTATACCCTCGTCCTGCGGTGCTTATCCACCCTTGCTCTTTAGTCACTTTCATTTCAAACCTGCGCATGATAGATCTGCTTGCCAAAGCACCCCAGAATCAATTCGCTACGTCTGAAAAACTATTTCCATTTCATGAAACTCTTGAAAAAATACTAGGCGTATTCTTTCCTCGGGCTTCAGCAGGAACAGATAGAACGCCGACTTAGCATAACTGGTTGTGCCCACTTGCCTGCCGAAGTATGGCTAGCATTTTCTATCAGGGACTTCAGCGTAAAGGCAGTGAAGTTGCCAGTGGCCGTTCTGAGCCTTTAGTCAGATCTCAGAAGATCAGATTGCTTCTGTTTCAATAACTTTCCCTGTTGGGGTCTTGCAGATATTGTCAAGCTTTGCTTTTGCTGGAAAGCTGATCGAGTGCTTAGGCATAGATATCATCATTTGTTTCAGATACATGTGTTCATCGCCGAAAACCTCGGCTCAAACATCTTCTAGAGCATTGGGCCACACCTGTCTTCGTTGGCTGTCTTCTTGCAAAGACCTGGCTAAGAGCGCCATCCACCAAAGCTGGCCCCTGATCTTCTTGCATACGCCTTCCCGTCTAGGCCATTATGTGTCGACTGGTGTTACCGCCAAGCGCTAACTTCGAGCAAGTGCAGAACCACTCGACTTCATGAAATCGCTTAATGCTTCCGAGAAACGGACATGCAGTGTATGCAAGGCTCAAAGTATAAGGATGACATTGCTCAAGCTCTTCTTCTTGGCTTGAGATGAATCGAGTGTTGCGCCTTAATCTCAGAAGAGCTTGCGTCAAAGCGTAGTCGGTTAACGTAACTGGTCAAACTAGACGGCTGGAGGACGTTGCTACTTCATACATGATTGTTCACAAAACGTTTAGGTTGAATACATGCAGCTCTGTCGGTTAGGGGTCTAGATCTATCATAGAAGAGAAATGGAAAAAAACGCCTTCCTTGCTGCTGTCCGGTGTGTTACTGCTTGCATGAAGCCGACCAAGACAGGTCTTAATCTGTTGCATACGCACGAATCTCCAATAGTAAATCAAGATGTGTCGTCTTGCCTCTTTCGCAACTATATCTTGTTATGTGTTGGCTACAGAAGATTCTCACCACATTTCCCAGCTCCGAAACGTAGTAATTTGGTAGCACTGTGAAGTGTGTTCTGATAGGACTGGGACTTGTCTCTGGGTATTGGTACTGGTCGCGATGCTGTATACGATAGAGCCCCCATGCATGATTACGCTTCCTCTGCCATCAATGGTGCATGGTGTTGTTGATCAACTTGTCAGCTATAACGTGACAGAAACTACCCTGATTGTTGGAAAAAGTTATCACTCTGATGTGTTCGCCGCCAGCGGTAAAGGAACAGAAACGCAAAATCTGTAATCGTGCATGATTTTCTGTGCAATACGAAGGTTTCTAAAGACATTTTATCGCTTTTCTAGACATTGCTGTTACTTTTTTTTTTTTCAAAGGCCAATAACTCGTAGGGCTATCATGAAAGTGGGAAAAAACACTGCGAAAATTCTCGCCAATAGTTTACTTTAATATAGATGACAATATTCAGAAAAATTGTCCAGTTGCAGTCAACAATTTGCATCAGTGTTGCTTCATTGTTGATTTCTTGTTATTAGGTATTCTTGATGATGTCTGGTTTAAACAATGTCATTGACGTTATTTTCGCACATCTGGCCTCGACCTTAGGTTATTCAGAAAGGCAGTTAGGGCTTCTAATATTCTGCTTAGTTTTATTGCGCGGTCATATATCTTATTAACCTCTATACAGCTTACTGCAACTGAGAAATGAATAATTCTTTAGAGATAATTAACCTCAAAGTTGTGAGATGGCGCGCCATTTCAAATATGCAAATTAGGCCAACTTCTGGGTACCTGGCGGAGCAAGAGTCCTGTGTCCCATTTTGGATGATGTCAGAAGAACTACCTAATAAACAAGAATCAACAATAAAACAAACTTTTGCAATTTGTTTGACTCACATGCGAATTATTTTTTAAATGCTCGTCTAACTAACTTACCGCACGATTACCCGACCTTTGCGTGGTTGTTATATGCGGCCCGCTCTATGTCTCCCTGACCTTCTGTTTGACCTGGACTCGCTTAGCTATTTCTGACCGAACCCTAACCTATCCTAACCCTAACCCTAACCATATATATATTAGTCAAAAATAGCTAAACGAGCCAGGTCAAACAGAGGTCAGGGAGACATAGACCTTATCTGCGTTAATGCGTGATTATGTCTCACTAAACATTACCCGGGGCTATAGGATAAACAGAGCTCTCTCCCTCCCTCTTCTCTCTCTCTTTCTGTGCGTGCGTGCGTGCGCGTGTGTGTATGTGTGTATATGTGTGCATACATGCGTGCGTGCGTGTGTGTGTGCCTGTGCGCTTGTTTGCGTTTCTCTCTCTGTGTCTGTCCGTCTCTCTCCTTTTCTCTATGTCTGATTGTCTGTCGCTCTCTCTCCTGTCCTCGCTCTCTTTAGCTCCATCCCTCCCCCATACTCTCTTTTCCTCTCTCGCTGTACTTCTTCCAAGGCTGACGATAAGTCACGAGATTGTCTTTGCTTGTGTTCTCTTAATTTCCATCAAAATCGACCGAAAAACTAATTACATATTTAATGTGATCCTCGTCTTTTTTGCATAATCCATTTCATACTACATAATGTGTTTTGCGTAGTTTTTGCGCTGTATTCTAACTGATCATGCGAGATATTCTGGAGAGAGTGCATGCATGCGTTTAGTGCACGCTATAGTTCAGAGTAATATAATTAAAGTAAAAAGTTACTTGGATTAATTAGACTACAGGACTCTTGAATTCCCTTACATTTAACATGCTGCATCCGTTGAGAACGAGGAAAACGATACGACAAGACAAAATATCACTTATCGCCCCCCCCCTCTTTGTCATATACTAAAGCAGAGGCATATTCCAATAATAATCTCTGTCGTGATAGAGAGAGCTCTACTGGCATGTTTCGCTCTTTGCTATATAACCACATTTACAGCTAAGACGTAATTGATTATCCCCCAGTGTCAAATTTTTGTTCGACTTCAGGTTTGTGGCGCCATCTCTAGGTAGGATTCATCAACCGCGGCGCGGAGGCAGACTGCAGGTGTGCCCAGGTGCGCATTGAGGTGTGACACACGCGGAGTCGATCGACAACAAGGAGCGGCCATATTATTTCAACGCGGGGCAAGTATGTCGAGCAACTGCGGACGGACGTCGACACGTGTGTGATTATCCGTATGTGAGAGCGCGATCGACAACTCAACACTCATCTCACGAACCCAGCAAACACACCTGTGATGTGACGCAAAACCGATGATACATTCTCGATAGGTAAGTCGTAACCCTGCAGGTGTATATATTCATCCGCAGCAGAACGCGGCGCGACAGGTGAGAAGCAGCGAAAACATTCCGGTTTCATCGCGGCGTAGAGAGACAGACAACAACAGTCGTTCAGTATTGTGACGCGCACCGATCCTATTATATACACGCTGCCCTAATTTATACACTAGTGATGTGAGCTAACTGTAGGAGGAATTAGGAGTCATATATTCACCATCTTGGCGCGTACCTGATGATGGAATTCGTTGGAATTTGTAGTACGATATTAGATTTCTGCTGTACCATACCTGCATACCCCGCGGAGTTTAATTTTATGTATCGCTGCAACGGATCTCCACGCATGAGAGGTATTTTATGACAATCTAGCTACCCGCCTCTCTGTCTCTCTCTCTCTCTATATATATATATATATAGATGCATGGCATGTGATGGCGCTGTTCCGCGTCTGTTTATTTATTATATCAGATTCTGGAAAATACAGTGGCGCTCCCTAGTCGCTATAGCAGAAGTACGCGTATCCACACGGTGCTAAGAAGAGTGTATATATATCAGGAGTAGATAATAGATATTATCTACTCCTGATATATATAGACTAGAAATTTAGAAAAGACTCTTTGTGGCGAATGGCTACCGGGGTGTGATGGTGTGCCCTCAGAACGAGAAGGCACCCGTTTTGCTAGTCTATTTATAACAGTTGGGTAACGATCGCAATTATATATATAGACACAGGTGCAGGTGCTGCAGCCGCTTCGATTACTTTAGGAAAATGTGTTAGACTGTCTCCGCACGAGCAGTGATGGCAGCAGACGGAAATTTCAGAATATTCACGGATTGTGCTGCTAGGCAGTCAGTTGTGTCGGTTCGATCACACCCTTTCCGTTACCAGTGTTAAGATCAGATTAATTGCATATCAAATTGAATGTGACGTTAACTCAGATACCAGTTCCCCATTTCCTCGCCATTTGATCATGCATTTCGCTTAGTCTACGCTTGTCTGTAGTAATTAACGTTTTTAATTAATACATTGTGTCAACTTGTCCATCGCTTGTTATTATTTATTTATTATTATTTATTATTATTGTTATTATTTATCGCTTTATAGTTTGTTCATTCTCCTGGTCTAGGCGTGTGACGTCACCGTGCGTTACGCATGAATTCACTGCAGTACCAGGGGCGCTGTAATTCTACTATTTACCTATCAATTTACGCGCAACATGAACTCATGCATAGCGTAAAGCAGCATAATTCACTCGTACGCATAGGCTGGCGTGAAGGTGATATGACATACATGAGATGATATAGATGCAAATGTTTCAACGACGCGAATATACCTGCGAGGTGGAACGGTAGTCGAGCACGGCATCACAGTATTCTTCCAACCATGTACTGACTATACAGTTACTACATGTAATGTCTACTTTGCTAAAGCGCGTAGTACGCCCTAATTGATAGTTGCCGAGAAACAATTAGCCTGTTGTGTGTAATAAAGGCTTAACATAGGATATCGCTATTGTTAGCGATTGGTTAGCTGTGTTATGCTCATTGCTTAGCTGTGCTGTTATGTTCCCTATTTCTTATCGTATCCGTTCTGACCGTTCTATTAGAGAACTCTGGCATATACAAAGCGAGCATCCCCAGTTTAGTCTAGTGCGCCTTGTAAAGTCGACGCATGCATATAACGTACAAGAACGCCCCCCTAATTTTTAGCTATATTAGGAAAGTTTTTGTCGGGAATAGTTTCAATAATATCTTTCAAGGCGAGCAAAGGTATCCATTATTGCGCAATCTCGCAAACAACAATCACGAATATTGGCTAGATGTGACGCAATACGTGTAATATGAGAAGGAACGGCATAGTAAAATCCTTACAAATACGCCATAATGAATCGTATGAAAATGGACAACTACGACAATATTAGGCGTGTTCGCTCTATCATGGAGCGTCTCTTTGGGTTTTTCCAAATAATATAACTTGCATCTATTATAAGGTTATAGCAAAAATACTTCGTCGTGTTAGCTGAATCCATGCACGGTATTATTTTATTTATTTATTAAGTTATTGTTTGGTAATGTGCGTTATATAGCTGTGGATGTCAGTTATGTCTTGCAGTATGATTTCATTATATAATTTTTTTCTAACCTCTTTGTGATCATGTCTTTATATTATTTTATTATGTTATACCTCTATTGTCCAGTATTATACATTACAAGAAAGCACTTCTCGTTAAAATAGCAATCGTAGCGAGATTGCGGGTAGAGAATTTATCACTCAGCCACGTGCAATCAATCAAAACTGCCATAAATTGGAGAGTCATCGATTAACTTTCGTATTTATCAAAACCTTCGTACCTAACCAAAACCTAGTATGAATGTCGAACTGCCCCTAAACATTTCAGATATTGATCGGTAATGTATTACACTGCGTCTGTATGCCAGGCCATCAATTTCCCGGTCAGTGACGGTCGCTTACCGTCACATACGTCCGCTGAAAACACACGCATTTACAATAATCTGTCACACCTTTTAGTCTAAAATCTGTCACCCCTTAGTGGCAGTGTACCACGGGCGAGTTTCACATTTCTGCATGGATAAACGTTAATTTTCCTTCTGTGACGTCATAGTGAATCCTTACTAGGTTTAATATGTCCGGTAATCGTTATACACTTCTATCCTACGCACGCACCCCTGCGCAACAAGGAATCCGTCAAACCCGCGTGTCTATACTCAACCGACCTCCCATTTCCAACGCCCTCGCATGTTCTCTCGTACCCGGACGCAGCGGCCAAATAAGAACATACCAGGCATAGCGACCATGAGACTCTCAGACTGGCGCACTGAGGTGCGCATTTTAGGCACACTGATCGATGGGAGAACGTACGATACAGGAGCGCCTATAAGTATAAAGTGCACTCTCGTGTTGTATACAGACACACTCGCGGTCGTATCTCTCTGTATAGCAGGTAAAAACCGGGCGTCCTTCGGCGTATACTGGCTGTGCCCTCCGTACGCGCACTCGTTTTTAACGCGTATATGTCAAAATAAACCAATGCCTAGTTGTCTACAAAAGGCCTTACCCGGTTGTTTACAGTGGAAGGGTTCCGTCCACGTTGATTCTGTTACGGTTTGTCTGGCTGGTAATGGCGTTTAACTAGTCTTATTATGGGACGTGTCTGCCTAGTCGGCTGGGATAGGGCCGGGCGAGTTAGGCAGCTATTGCAGTGTAGATATATATATATATATATATATATATAGCGCAAAGAGGCGTGGCTAGATATTTACATGGGTTTTGGAATTCACGAAATAACAATAGACAGATACGTGGATAAACCATTATCGACTATACATTTTTTCCGCATTATGATAGTTTACGTTGATGCTTTTAATCCGTTCTTATTAATACCTACTTAATTTTGATATCGATGAATACATGTCGCGTGTGTCATTTTGTGTGGATGCAGTGCAATGCTCACTAAAACTAGAAGCTAGCTGTTACGATATCTCTACGCAGAATCTCCTAATTGCACAAATTTGTAGGTCTTGTAACTCGCATACATTCTATAAGATGCGCTATTCTTCACGACTCGTCCCGCTCTATTCACCGTCCACTGTATATTTACATCGTAACCATATTTGTTTAAAGAAACGTTTTCATCGCAATTAGGGATATGTAATCGATAAATCATATTGGTCAATGAGGACTTTCAAACTTTATTATTATTATTATACAGTTTAAATACCGTATAAAAATAATCGTCTACGGCATTAAACTTGACTTTACTATTACACGCGCACTCAAATGCAATCATCGACACGAGACGTTACTGCGGAAGCGTTCTTTGATGAAGTTATCATGGCTCAGGTTATCATGGATCATTGCTCTTGTGACTGTTAGCGTGGTACAAAAGGCACGCATTGTTTGGCAGCTGGCATTTCCGTGCTTGTCAGGTGCTTCCGTACAGCCGGTCACCGCAGTTGAAGTTTGTCACGGGATGTGAACGTACATGCACCTGTTTTTATCATTTTCCAGGCGGTTGAAGCAATGAAAGAATGAGATGATAGTTTCAACCGCAATTAATCGGTAAAGAGATATATTTACAAGTGTAGGAGCAGCAAGGCGAAGAGGAAACTCCAAGG
This sequence comes from Priapulus caudatus, assembly GCF_000485595.1. NCBI lineage: Eukaryota > Metazoa > Priapulida > Priapulimorpha > Priapulimorphida > Priapulidae > Priapulus > Priapulus caudatus. The sequence goes on along the minus strand of NW_014577187.1, from coordinate 188,058 downwards.
AATGCCATACGTTGCCTCAAACATGATTTTCTAAAGAATAAAGCTACATCTGTAAGGATGCCAAAATCCAGCACGCGAACCGGTTGCCATGTGCTTTTAGCGAGTGTAGTGTTTTTCCTTTGCGCGCGGCTGTCCGTTGCTCAGGTAACCGGGGAGCCATCAGATGCAGCCGCGGAGACTGTCTCAAACAGGCCCGATGTTTTGGCTTGCTGCGCGGCCAATGGTGTGCCGGCGTTTTGCCTGCTGAAGATTTGCACATACGACCCCGATTTGTTCAGCGCGGAGAGCACTAACTCAACTCTTTATGTCTAAAGCGTGAATATTTTTTATTTGAAGCTGGCGTGCGCTATCGCAGGTTTTTCTTCCGAGTGATGTGTACGAAAGATTTCGCATAATTTTTAGGCTTGTTTGGACAATCACGCGGACGAGATCGAATGTTGTTAACGAGATGGTGATGATCATTTTCGCGTACGTGAGTGACAGCGGCTCTGCATCTCACCGATATCTCCGTGCTAGTTCGATCCAGATTCTCTGTGTGACGTGCGTGCACTGCTAAGTAGAACCCGGAAATCTATAGATCCCTTTGATCTATATAAATGGTCTCTCCGTATTGCTCAGTGATATCCATGATACAGTTGTCGTGACGTGAGGAAATGGAGGCGCAAATGTGAGAGATTTACAGAATCTCTACCAGGAAGATATATTGCTAATTTACTTCATGCAAGTAAGGCCACGTCTTTTTTCTTAGTTTATTATAAATTATAAACTTACATATCCAGAATGTAGTGAAAAAGAAAACAACTAGTTTCGGCATGCTTGATATAGTTGTTTGTTGTTGAAATGTAGTTTACTGTATTGATGGTTTTTAATTGATGTTTTAATCGATGTGATTGTGATAATGTAAAATGTTGTTAATTACGTTTAATAATGAGGTTGATCACGCAACTATAACGCTACGTGCTTGTTTTGGGGAAAGTTGAAATGTAGCCGACTTATAAGTGAATTACGGAAAAGTATAGAATAACGCTATAATTTCTCGAATGCTAATTCTTAGCCAAAATTCTATGTGTATGTTAAATATAATGGAAACTATTTTCTAAATATTGTACTGCAGAGCGTTCAACAACTTGTATAATCTTGTTAATACTCTTGGGATTATAACTATTATATACAACTCGAGATTTATATTCTTGTATATACTCTTGCTAATGCTCGAGCTAATACTCTTGTATATAACATTAAAAAAATGATTGATGACCATGCATAATCGATAATACCCTAAGAGATGAGCCAATGTGTGAACTGATTTGTCGATATTATCTAATAATGTATTCTCACGATGAGTTTTATGCGCGAATGAATTAATTGTAAGTGAAAAAAGTAATGAATGAATGTGTAATGAATTAAGCTGGAACGATTTAATCGTTAATCGTGGAATGTGTAATCCTACATAAAGACCATCGGAAGTATTTTTAGGCACGTGATGCAAACCCAAGGTTGTACGATATAGATAAAACAATATAAGCAGGTTGAAGGTACGCGACCAGACCATAGGCTGAAGACACTAAAATGACTAAAACCACCCACCAAACTAATTTAGAAGCGACCTGCATGTATGGACATTAAATATATATATTATTACCAAAATGATGCAGAATTTTTAAGCGGGGTGATATCTAGTTTCTAGAATGTATTCAGTGTATGGTATCATGACAAAATACCCATAAGTCCGTCCGTAATGCATTCGATATTTTAACCAATTATGTTAAAGTAACATTTGCTATTGCATCTAATAATACCCTGTTAATACTGGGGCCCGTTGTCAGAAACAAAATTGGTCTTAACATTAGTCATAACATTAACTTCCACTCGAAAACCGTTGACAGAAACATCGCAAAGTTACGAGAATAAAAAATCCTCGGAAATTTCCTCCTAACATTACGAGAGCCCAGACCCTCTCGTAACTTTAATATTAAGATGAAAATAATACAGTTACACTCAGAATTACAATTACAGTGATAGTATATTATATATTAATGAGTAAAATGTGTGTTTTTCTTGAAAAACACGTCGAAAGCATTAATTATCTACCGTTCGTAAACCAAAACAATACATTTACAAATGACGTATGGCATTTGTTCTCTAGTTTTAAAGGTTTTCCACGCTTGCCACGACTCTCACGTCTCGCGTTACAGCGTCTTACAGTGTGAGAGTTTGTCTTGTTGTGCAGAATAAATTTATGACCACGTCGTTTTTCATCAAATATTATTTATATGTAGTTAGCCATAATAATATGCATAAATTAGTGTGATGTACAATAAATGTGTATGAATTTGAATTTTGTGATCGATTCTCATCCAATCAGCAGCCTTGTGATGAAGTTCCTGTTATCGTAAGTTTTCTAATAGCTGCGATGTGTTTCTGTCAACGCTCCTATCGTACATTAACATTAGTCGTAAGTGTTATCTTAGCATTAACTTTACGATGTTCCTGACAACGGGCCCCTGGTGTATAATCTGTAACAGTATAGCATATTTATTTTTTGGTATAAACATAACTATGTATTGCATTAAAAGATTACAGTTAAAATTCTCAATCGCTGCTCCTAATGTCGTGTGTTTGTTGGTAATTTCGTTTCTTAGTTACGTTTTTAGGAGATAGTTAATTATTTACTTTGGTTAATTTATCCGGTATACACATGCATTTTATAATATGCATAAACGACAAATTAAATATGAAGAAAGCAGCAACGTGCGAAGGTTTGCCGTGCTTAAATATACATGCGTGCTGGGATAATTGTTAGCGTGGTTCAAAAAGCACGCATTGTTTGGCAGCTGGCATTTCCGTGCTTGTTTTGTTTATAGCCGGTCACCGCAGTTGAAATTTGTCACGGGATGTGAACGTACATGCACCTGTTTTTATCATTTTCCAGGCGGTTGAAGCAATGAAAGAATGAGATGATAGTTTCAACCGCAATCAATCGGTAAAGAGATATATTTACCAGTGGAGAAGCAGAAAGGCGAAGAAGAAACTCCAAGGAATGCCATACGTTGCCTCAAACATTATTTTCTAAACAGTAAAGCTACATCTGTAAGGATGCCAAAATCCAGCAAGCGAACCGTTTGCCATGTGCTTTTAGCGAGTGTAGTGTTCTTCCTTTGCACGCGGCTGTCCGTTGCTCAGGTAACCGGGGAGCCAACAGATGCAGCCGCGGAGACTGTCTCAAACAGGCCCGATGTTTTGGCTTGCTGCGCGGCCGCCAAGTGTGCCGGCGTTTTGCCAGCTGAAGATTTGCACATACGACCCGATTTGTTCAGCGCGAGAGGCACTAATTAACTCTTTGGCGATCCATATTTCGACAAGGCTGTGACATGTTTTGCGGATGCAGGGATCACTCTAGTTGCTGCCGGTCGCGGGGGTCGCCCACGAATGTGTCAAGTACTGTGACTTATCGCTGTTGGTACCAAAGCAGGAGTGTATAACCGAGTTTGATAAGATCAAATTGTGTTTTGAGGAGAATTACGAGATTCTTCCTGGACCACCGATCAACATTGCCGCGAGTAACATCACTGGGTTCTCGGCTATGATATCCTGGGACAAGCCAGCGAGGCTGGCGAGTAGCGTGACGTCATACAGTATCTCTTATAAAGATATTCTTCGCAGCCCGACGTCCGTACACAGCTGAACGCGTACGTCATCGTTCACAATGTCACCTCGCCTCACGCACTTGCAGGGCTGGCCGGCGACTCCCTTCACAAGGTGTACATGATCGCTTACAATGCACACAGGCAGCAGCCTACCGTCCGATATCCTACAATTCGCACACAGGAGCTTCAGCCGTAGCGGCAACAACACGATTCCTTTCAACTCCTCTCCTGCCGGTGGAACATTCGGGAGAAATCCCGGTCCTGCCAGAGCGAAATCGACGTACACCCCCATTGACGCGCCTCCACAACGTCTCCGCGTGCTGCATCCAACGCGCAACGTGTCCGCGAGGTGTCACCACTTGTGCAGCTACGACGCTACGGCTAGCGAGATCAGTAGGATCCGGGCGCTGTGTGCTGACGACCTGGACACTCTCTTCGAGTGTTGGTCGGACGGCAGAGATCACCGGCAGTGCTGCCGCGACCGCGGATGGTGACGCGCTGCGTGAGGCGTGCGGCGCGAACGTCTGCACAACATTCACCGCCAGCGCTGCAATAACGTCAGCGCCGACATCCTGCAGTGCTTCGAGGAGGGACTCGACATACTGCCGAAGGCGGCCGAGCGCGTTCGCGTCGAAGAGCTCAACTCACCTGGCTGCAGCTGGCGTGGAACCCTGCGCGGGACAGCCCGGAACATCACCCAGTACAACGTGTTCCATTACCATGGCAACTCGGCCACGCAGCCGGACAGTGGCGCCTTCATGTACGTGACGATTCCGCCGGTCACCACGTCGTACATGTTTACGGGGTTGCAGCCGGGACAGATGTACGTGCTGCACGTACAGTCCATGAACGCACACGGCACGAGCCTACCGTCGTACGCTCTGGAGGTTTGGACGCCGCCGTTGGAGGACAGTGACCACAATCTATCGCCCAGGCGGCTGCAGTTAATCGATGCTGGCGTTGGTAATTTGACAGTGACATGGCAGCCACCCATCAAGCAACTACCTGTCCACTACATCGTCCGCTACAAGCAAGTTAGTCTTCAGCCTTCTAGTAACGTCTCCGCGTTGAACGACACCGCCTGGTATCAAGTGAAGCTAGCCGGTTACAGAACGAACCTGACCATCGACAATCTCGACCAGGACACCAAGTACGACATATACGTATCAGCGATAAATTCCGAACAGCGCGTAGCCGATTCGCCGCACATTCTGTCCCGTACGATAGCCAAGAAATCACCGCGCGTGCGAATCGTCGCCATCTTGCAAACAGGAGCGAGTGTTCAGCGACAATCCGGGTTCGGTGCTGCAAGTGGCCGAGTACACTCGCGTCGAGCTGCGTTGTCGTAGTTGGGCGACACCCGTCGCAAATGTCACGCTGTTGCACAACAACGCGACACTCATGCAGGCCGTCGATAGCGTCATCCTGCCGATTCTTCTACGCCGGCACGACATCGGAAACTGAAGTGCTACGCCGACAACGGCGTGCGCCACGAAGGCACGCCAATTTACCGTCCGCGTGATATCGGGCCCGAGGTTAGTTCCGTTAAGGAGCAAGTGGCGAAGAGCATAGGTGAACTGGGAGGCTAAAGTGCATCATATCAGTGTTCCCGCCCGCGCCCGACGGGCTTTCATATGGAGTATCAGAGCAAGGTTTCGCCTCGCTGGCAGCGCGTTAGGGACGATGACCGCAGACACGTCGCTCTGCGATCCACCGATGTGCCCTACCAGCAGAACTTCGAGCTGCGAATACGGGCAGTTCAAGACGTCGACCTCGGTCTCTACCGATGCGTAGACGTGACGGGAAAGAATTCGGCCTCCGTCTATTTATCCGTTGACGATGCGACGCCGGCGCCGGCAAAGGACCCGAGAAACTTCCAGCAGTGTTGCAGAGAACTAGGCATCCACGTCAACTGCATCCCGGCCTGCTCGTACGACTGGTGGCTATCGCCGAGCGAGCTTCCCCGGGACGTGCTCGAGGGATGCCTCTCCGGCGACGACAACTTCAACCTCGTAAAGCTGGTAACGTGCGCTGCAGACGGAAAGAACCACGAACCGTGTTGCGCGCGGAAGGGCGTTCCCGACTCGTGCCTCCCCTTCTGCCGTGGCGCGATTCCCGTCGAACACCACCGATTCAGGCACTGTCTCGTATACTACGAGAAGATGGCGACGTGCATGAAGGAGGGGAATTCCGTGCTGCCCGGTCCGCCGACGCAGTTGATCGCGAGCCGGTGCAGACAACATGGTGCGCCTGCACTGGGACGCGCCTCTCCACGGCTACAACTCGGACAGAGTGACCTTCTATCAGGTGCTCTACCGCATGGTGGGCGATGCAGAGTTCACGCGACTACCGAGGAACATCACGTCGCCGAGTTGGAGCGTCTCCGGTTGAAGCCGTCCACGCAGTTTCGAGTTCATGGTGCAAGCCGGCAACGAGGACGGCCTCAGCCAGCCATCCGCCGTCATCCAGGTAGCAACAGGCACGGACACCATACCCGAGAAGCCGCGCCGCAGCCGCGGTAATCCGCACTGGGTCATGCAGCTCGCCGTCGGTCTCGTCGTCGGCGCTATCGTCATCATCGTTATCGTCGCCGCCGTGCTGTTCCTGCTGCGGCGGCAGCGGCGTGCGAAGGAGAGCGCCGGATCGGTCACCTTCGAGAACCCTGGCTACGACAAGAACGCGGACGAGTCGGCGGAGAACGGTGGTCATGGTAACGGAAACGCAGACGGTTGGTTCCGTCCCGAGCTCACGACGGGCACGACCGACGACGAGGCAGTCATTGTCGAGAATTCGTATCCGGTCGATCGTCGCAACCAATCGCCGGCGCGCAAAACGATCACGTGTACGAATCGGTGGACGCCACCGCGAAACAAGATGGCGACGAACTTGCAGCGGGTGATGTGTCTAAAGCGTGAATATTTTTTATTTGAAGCTGGCGTGCGCTATCGCAGGTTTTTCTTCCGAGTGATGTGTACGAAAGATTTCGCATAATTTTAGGCTTGCTTGGACAATCACGCGACGAGATCGAATGTTGTTAACGAGATGGTGATGATCATTTTCGCGTAACGTGAGTGACAGCGGCTCTGCATCTCACCGATATCTCCGTGCTAGTTCGATCCAGATTCTCTGTGTGACGTGCGTGCACTGCTAAGTAGAACCCTGAAATCTATAGATCCCTTAGATCTATATAAATGGTCTCTCCGTATTGCTCAGTGATATCCATGATACAGTTTGTCGTGACGTGAGGAAATGGAGGCGGCAAATGTGAGAGATTTACAGAAACTCTACAAGGAAAATATATTGCTAATTATCTTCATGCAAGTAGGCCAGCGTCTTTTTCCTTAGTTTATTATAAATTATAAAACTTACATTCCAGAATGTAGTGAATAAGAGAAAGAAAAGACAACAATAGTTTCGGCATGCTTGATATAGTTGTTTGTTGTTGAAATGTAGTTTACTGTATTGATGGTTTTTAATTGATGTTTAATCGATGTGATTGTGTAATGTAAAATGTTGTTAATTACGTTTAATAATGAGGTTGATCACGCAACTATAACGCTAGCTGCTTGTTTTGGGAAAGTTGAAATGTAGCCGACTTATAAGTGAATTACGGAAAAGTATAGAATAACGCTATAATTTCTCGAATGCTAATTCTTAGCCAAAATTCTACGTGTATGTTAAATATAATGGAAACTATTTTCTAAATATGTACTGCAGAGCGTTCAACTACTTGTATAATCTTGTTATACTCTTGGGATTATAACTATTATATACAACTCGAGATTTATATCTTGTATATACTCTTGCTAATGCTCGAGCTAATACTCTTGTATATAACATTAAAAAAATGATTGATGACCATGCATACGATAATACGCCTAAGAGATGAGCCATTGTGTGAACTGATTTGTCGATATTATCTAATAATGTATTCTCACGATGAGTTTTATGCGCGAATGAATTTTCGGAATGAAACTTATTTATTGCGGTGAATATGCTGGAACGATTTAATCGTTAATCGTGGAATGTGTAATCCTACATAAAGACCATCGAAGTATTTTTAGGCACGTAATGCAAACCAAGGTTGTACGATATAGATAAATCAATATAAGCAGGTTGAAAGTACGCGACCAGACCATAGGCTGAAGCCACTAAAAGGACTAAAACCCCCCACCAAACTAATTTAGAAGCGACCTGCATGTATGGACATTAAATATATATATTGTTACCAAAATGATGCAGAATTTTTAAGCTGGTTGATATCTAGTTTCTTAGAATGTATTCAGTGTATGGTATATGACAAAATACGCCATACGTCCGTCCGTAATGCATTCGATATTTTAACCAATTATATTAAAGTACAATTGCTATTGCATCTAATAATACTGATGTATAATCGTAACAGTATAGCGTATTTATTTTTTGGTATAAACATAACTATGTATTGCATTAAAAGATTACAGTTAAAATTCTCAATCCCTGCCTCTTAATGTCGTGTGTTTGTTGGTAATTTCGTTTCTTAGTTACTTTTTAGGAGATAGTTAATGATTTACTTTTGTTAATTTATCCGGTATACACATGCATTTTATAATATGCATAAACGACAAATTAAATATGAAGAAAGCAGCAACGTACGTGGGTTTGCCGTGCTTAAAATTATATATATGCGTGCTGGGATGATATACTTACGCCTGAAGTTCGTTTAGTACATTGTATGTTGTATATGTATGTCTATCAATCTCTCTCTTTCTCTCTCTCTCTCTCTCTCTCTCTCTCTCTATATATATTATATCATATATAATATATATATATATATATATATATATATAATATTTATATATATATAATATATATGTGTGTGTGTGTGTGGTGTGTGGTGTGTGTGTGCGCGTGTGTGGTGTGTTGGCCGTGTGCGTGTGCGCATGCGTGCGTGTGCGTGTGCGTGTGGCGTGTGCGTGTGCGTGTGCGTGTGTGCGCGCGCGTGTGTGTGTGTGTGTGTGTGTGCCCATGAGTGTGCGTACATGCCGGTGCGTGCGTACGTGCGAGCGCGTGTTCGTAGTACGTTGACGTGTCCGTACGTTGTGCTTCGTGTGTGTTACTGTTGCGTTGTTTTTCGTATATGCTCGTGTGCATTGCATAATAGTAGGGGCGAAGGCTTCTTGCACATTACTGCGCGCCTGCACTGATTCAGTGACTCACTTCATCGGGGTTGTAAGCACCATGCAGCTGTTGCGTGTCAGGAACAGTTGCACTCGCCACTCACATCTCAAGGCCGAACCTAGACCGCGCTCGGAAATTTTCATCTAAAAACTCGCAATTTTCCGTTCGTTATAATCTAGAATGCCGTGCGTACTTGCATGCTTCCCAAAAACATCTTAATAACTCGTTTTTACCAAGACGCAGTGATCGGCAATGCTTACGATACTTTCCATGCTGCTTGTGATGTACTATTAGTGGATTTCCCAGTTATTTCCTTCGGGGGGAAGGGGGGGGGGTACTATTTCTGAGGTTATTATAGGTCAGCCTCTTAAACCACTGTCTGAGAGAAAAATAACGACTGATATATGAAATCGGATTTCAACTCATCTGATAGTGAGTGGGTTTCTCAATTAGGTACATGTACGCGAGGCAGAAATAGAGGTCGTCGATTCCATATACATATATGTATATCAATAATTTTTGGCGGCTCACAGCGTTCTGTATAGACCGTAACTTGGTGCATATAGCGATTTGTGAATTTAGCTATATATTAAACGTGAATATTTAATGGCTTGGACGGGGCAAGTTCGTTTTTAGGTGGCAATAGTCAGATGAAACTACGGTGGGAACGTAGCTAGAATTATTCATGTATTTAGAGGTCACTCTTTAATCTCTATTATACATTTTATTTTATATCGTTAATGAAGTTTTATATCGATCATGAGCGATACGTATGAAGATATACTATAGCAAACAATAATATAAATAATAATGTAAACGATTGAAATGAGAAATAATTCATATTTCTGATTTTCATTCGATTTCATAAGACGCTTACGGGGCTATGATTAAATATCTATATTCGCGTAAAACCGCGTACCACGTTTGGTCACAATATTTCACTCACTCGAATGGCGACGAACTTGCAGCGGGTGATATGTCTAAAGCGTGAATATTTTTTATTTGAAACTGGCGTGCGCTATCGCAGGTTTTCCTTCCGAGTGATGTGTTCGAAAGATTTCGCATAACTTTTAGGTTTGTTTGGACAATCACGCGGACGAGATCGAATCTTATTAACGAGATGGTGATGATCTTTTCCGCGTACGTGAGTGACAGCGGCTCTGCATCTCACCGATATCTCCGTGCTAGTTCGATACAGATTCTCTGTGTGACGTGCGTGCACTGCTAAGTAGAATCCCTGAAATCTATAGATCCCTTAGATCTATATAAATGGTCTCTCCGTATTGCTCAGTGATATCCATGATACAGTTGTCGTGACGTGAGGAAATGGGGGCGCAAATGTGAGAGATTTGCAGAATCTCTACCAGGAAGATATATTGCCAATTTACTTCATGCAAGTAAGGCTACGTCGTTTTCCTTAGTTTATTGTAAATTATAGACTTACATATCCAGAATGTAGTGAGAAAGAAAACAACTAGTTTCGGCATGCTTGATATAGTTGCTTGTTGTTGAAACGTAGTTTACTGTATTGAAGGTTTTTAATTGATGTTTTAATCGATGTGATTATGATAATGTAAAATGTTGTTATATACGTTTAATAATGAGGTTGATCACGCAACTATAACGCTACGTGCTTGTTTTGAGGAAAGTTGAAATGCAGCCGACTTATAAGTGAATTACGGAAAAGTATGGAATAACGCTATAATTTCTCGAATGCTAATTCGTAGCCAAAATTCGACGTGTATGTTAAATATAATGAAAACTATTTTCTAAATATTGCACTGCAGAGCGTTCAACTACTTGTATAATCTTGTTAATACTCTTGGGAGTATAACTATTATATACAACTGAACTCGAGATTAATACTCTTGTATATACTCTTGCTAACCATAACAAAATGATTGATGACCATGCATAATCGATAACACCCTAAGAGATGAGCCAATGTGTAAACTGATTTGTCGATATTATCCAATAATCTATTCTCACGATGAGTTTTATGCGCGAATGAATTTTCGGAATGAAACTTATTTATTGCGGTGAATATGCTGGAACGATTTAATCGTTAATCGTGGAATGTGTAATCCTATATAAAGACCATCGGATGTATTTTTAGGCACGTGATGCAAACCCAAG
>NW_014577187.1:170353-177105 GCF_000485595.1 Priapulus caudatus | reverse complement strand
ATCCGTCAACGTGCAGGGTCATAGTCTTCCGTCTGATCTTATTCGGGTCAAGACATACAGCGGAGTGCTGGTGGGGGGTCTACAGCAGGGTACAGGCTACTCACCAATGTGGCAAACGAAGCTAGCCATAGGCGTGTTAAGCGGGGTGATCGGCGTCGTCATCATCATCATCGGCGCTATTTTTTTGGTAAGGAAGCGGCAGGCCGATAAAGCTATCACTGGGCCGGTCACGTTCGAGAACCCTGGCTATGACAAACAGCCTGACACTACTGAAGGGGCGGAAGAAGCGACAGTGCACGGCATTCCCAATCAGCAACCAAGCACCACCAACTAACAGACATGCACCCTTCCACAATGGACGCGGATAAGGTTACTTCAATCGGAGAAAGCCGTTTACTAATAACCTTGGGTTTTTTTTATAGATGATTGATGATTTGATTTAGATATTTAGATAATTTTAGATATATATATTTTTTATGGTAGAATGTTAGCTGTTATACCACAGTAGAATTATTATGGCAAATTTTATATGCTGTCGAACAGTTATACTTTTATAGCAGTTTTATATACTGTAGTACGGCAAATATTCTACCAGATGAGCCTTGTATTTTTATAGCACATGTTAGATATTATACCACGGTTGAGATTTTTTATTGTAGAACCTTAAATATTATACGACAGTATAATATAATATTAGTATAATAACGATAGTATAAATATTTTACCCGATGAGCCTTATATTTTTATAGCACATGTTAAAGATTATACCACAGTTGAGATTTCTATTGTAGAACCTTAGATATTATACGACAGTCAATATTCTACATGGTGAATGAGGCACGTTGATTTTCTTGAATTCAAACTACCTTATTATCGATTATTTCACATTGTTATGTAAATGTGGGCCGTGTGCACGATTTTTACAAGGCTATGAATGACTGGTTGTTGGTCCTTTATATATCCAGACAGGTATAGGTAGATATAGTTTATAATAGACGTATATAACAATATATACATATCAGTGGGAATATACATGTCGGGAGGCACGTCCTATAATGATGTAGTCCTGATTTAGAATATATTATGAATACTCTGACGAACTGATGTTATTTGACGGGTTTCCTATACAGGGTTTAATTTACTCACCAATTTGTTTACAATAATAATCTTACACGATATATTATTGTGAGTGAAAATTATATCGTGCGAAGGATATGTATCGGACGAGGGTAGAGGGCGGGATTATTAGTGGCAGTGACAATCACGGCATATTTACTAAGGGAAGCGAGCTTCCATTGAGAGGGTTACTATCACACCTGTAGCTAGTAATAATTTAGTTTGACTTACCCTCAAAGGGGGAGTAGTGGTTAAGTAAGTTCATATAATACGTCATTATTTTGTTATCTGCCAGAGGCGTTATTTCGCATCTTGGTCTAATCGTGTTGGACTGTTTTGTCATCCGTAATAGATTGTGGATTTCGCATAACGCTGTTAGTAGACGCGATTTCCTTCAAACATCAAAATATTGGTGAGCATGTTCGTTATTTAGCCTAGTATAGCCAGCATAGCTACTCGCTGTTAAACAGGTGGTGACATCTGGTGATGAGGTTCGTAAGCGTGCACAAAATGACTGGCGTGTGGTACTACTATTCATCAGATACTCTATAAAGCTGACCAGTACTGAGAGGGCAGCGTAGCAATTTTAAATGAAAATTACGTTATGCCACATATAACGATAAACCTATAACGATATAACGATAGAGTTGATTCTGTTATAATCGAACTAAAACATATGTCAACACCAGAAAAATATGGCGCCGAAAATATCTTTCCATAGGCGGTTTAAGTTAGATGTTATTGTCGGAGCTCGTGTCGCACGACTGCACGAGACTCAACCCCGCTTGTATGTTGCCTACATGAATGAGTACCTTATATATCTGTGAAATCTATCTGACCTTTTTTGTATAGTTTTCTTGAATAAGCACACATCTTACGTTTATAAGGCGCGCGAGTTCACCTTATTGCTAATAAATTCCATTAAAATGAAGTGTCGATGAAGAACGGAACGAGGCAAGCAAGTCATAGCTCTAGTACTATAGACCTATCATGCCGTGTGTTACATACGTCATGCAAGGCGGTTTGTTTATACAGTAGAATCAGGAGTGGATAATAGAGAATTATTATCCATTATAGAGAATATTATCCACTCCTGGTAGAATGTTTACTAGAGCTGATCAGTGAAGACTGTCAATGGAACTTCAGCATAATACACCCCAGTGCAAGGATGGCGGCACTATTACCTAGTCTTCTGAATGTGTTAGATGATATTGTATAATCTGTATAGATAGGGTAGTATTAGGGAATACGAGACCCTTAAGCTCATTTGCATAATTTGCATAAATATGAATAAAGACGCACACTTGACAGGTTGTGTATTCTCTTCAGTAACTTCTACCTTTTATTTAAGTAACATACTTCTGTTGAATTGCGACGATGAAGACCTACACAAATATAATAGTCATAGAATAGACAACAAAGCAACTTGTCTCTCTGTTATTATATAACAAAAATCATTTTTTTAAATCGATCTACAGCTACATCGATAACATCTACTTATTTTGCATGCAATTCCGTGTGTTCATGTAATGTAATATATTTCTATTTTAATTAAGCCGAATAATGTCTGTGGGTGAGTTTAGGGGGTATACTGCCAGCTATGCGAATAATCTCACGACGAATAACAATAATTGCAGTTGAGATATAACAACACGTGTAGATTAGAGCGGCATACCGTACAGACAGCTGTCAGCTCCATGCTACAACCGGGAATGAGTGTGAAGACCTATATGCTTATTCTTGCAATTTGTCTCGATCGACCTTTTCACTCGAGTTCGCCTATATCCACAAAGGTCTTCCGGCAACGTGGCCCGCCTTGAAAATCAATTGGCTTTTATTAGTTTCAGTAGACCTTTTTACTACTTATAGATTGGGCCACAAAATCTACGTGACCCCCACTCTCCACGAACTGACGGTGAAGATTGATTTTTAGAATAATTTTAAACCCGATAACAGGATTTTACTTTCGGCAATAAACTGCTCATAGCAGCCGATGTAAAACCGGTGGGCACCATTTACAAGTTAACTGCTTAATCCTTGACGATGGCAGAGATTTCCTGATTGAATTAAAGCATATTCGGTGAAAGAGCGCAGATAAAAATTTGGTTTAGATGCGAAAACTACAGTTCATAGCAAAGTGTTTGCTCGAATCGTCCACTAATCAGCTCTCAGTCGTCACTAATACGAATCACAAGATAACATTCATATCTGCTGTTTGTTAAAGGATCGAAATTTTAAGACGGCCTGTTGATGGCTGTAATATAGCATAGTGTATAGTGTGCCATGCACGCTTATACCAAGGCTCTCGTAGTCAACATATCTAAACTTAATGATTAATCTTTACTTTTTTTAAATTTAGTTAAATCTTTTATGATTTTTCAGACGTTTGACGCTGCGCCAGAAGCATACACAAGTGCTCATTAAGAGTAGACGCTTTGTGTGTGTGGCACTAAGAGGTCACGATTAAAGGAGAAAAGCATACAAGCCACAGTGCATGCTCCCGCGGGAGTAACCACGCACAACATTTGTCCAACACCCGATAAATCCATCTGCGAGGATGCAGAAACCCAATAGGCGACAGGTTTGCGAGATGCTTTTAGCGAGTGTAGTGTTTTTCCTTTGCACGCGGATGCCGGTTGCTCAGGTAACCGGGGAGCCCACAGATGCAGCCACGGAGACTGTCTCAAACAGGCCCGATGTCCTGGCTTGCTGCGCGGCCAATGGTGTCTCGGCGTATTGCCAGCCGAAGATCTGCTCGTTGGACCTAGAGTACGACGATTTCGACAGGAATACAACCGCTTGTCTGACGCAGCATTTCGATGTGCTTATTACGTGTTTTGCTGATGGCAGGGATCACTCTAGTTGCTGCCGGTCGCGGGGTGTTGCTCACGAATGTGTCAAGTACTGTGATCTATCGCTGCTGGTACCCAAGGAGGAGTGCATAGTCGATGCCTCTAAAATCAAATTGTGTTTCGAGGAGAATTACGAGATTCTTCCTGGACCACCGATCAACATTGCCGCGAGTAACATCACTGGGTTCTCGGCCATGATATCCTGGGACAAGCCAGCAAAGCTGGGAGATAGCGTGACGTCATACAGTATCTCTTATAAGGATATTCTCTACAGTCCGAGTTTCCGTAACACAGCTGAACCGTTCGTCACCGTTCACAATGTCTCCTCACCACACGCACTTGCAGGGCTGGCTGGCGACTCTCTTCACAAGGTGTACATGATCGCTCGCAATGCACACGGCAGCAGCCTACCGTCCGATATCCTACAATTCCGCACGCAGGAGCTTCAGCCGTACGGCAACAACACGATTCCCTTAACCTCTCTCCTGCCGGCCGAGCCTTCGGGAGAAATCCCGCTCTTTCCGGACGATACCGGTGACGACGGCCCGCTACTGGTGGCTGCACCGCTGCACAACGTGACGGCTTGCTGCGTCGCCGAGAACATATCCTCGCAGTGTCTACACCTGTGCACCTACGACACGCTTGTAGCCGACGTGATGGCCGATTTTGAGATGTGTCGTAAAAACATTTCCTCGCTGCTGCGCTGTTGGGTCGACAACAGGAATCATCGTCCATGCTGCGAGCGACGCGGTCTGTCGCCAGTCTGCGCTAGAATGTGCGCCGGTACTAGACCTCGCAGAGGTTTCTCCGTGCGTCGTTGCGGCAACGTCAGTGAGGAAGTGTTACAGTGCTTCAAGGAGGGCCTTAACACGTTGCCTAAGCAACCGACGAACGTCCAACTTCAGCGAATCAACACGACCTGGCTGGAGCTGGCGTGGACCGCACCGATAGACAGTCCGGGAAACATCACACAGTATAATGTCTATCTCTACCATGCAAATTCCATTTCTAGCCTGATCGATCTACACACGAACAATTCTTTCGTCTTGACCGCGGTACCGCCAAACATTACCTCGTGTACACTGACCGGCTTGCAGCCCGGCCAGAAGTACTTCTTACAAGTGCAAAGCGTCAACGGATATGGCACCAGCATGCCGACGTACGTGCTCGAAGCTTGGACATTGCAATTAACTCGAGATCCTAATCGAGACCTTCTTCCTCAGAGACTGCATGTCACGAAGGCGGGCGTGGCGTATCTCACCATCTCGTGGCGTCCTCCGAAGAAAGACACCCCGGATTACATCGTCATAAATTATCGGAATATTACCGTCAAGTCGCCGCTCAATGGGTCCATAGACGCCAACTCAACTGACGATGACGATGACGTCCCTACTGGAGGCGATGTCATTAGCGTTGGAAGCTGGCGACAAATGAACGTATCCGCCGGCAAGACAGATGCCACCATCGAAGGACTCGTTGCCGATACGAAGTACGAAATCTACACTTCGTCTGTAATCGCTGGGAAAGTCATCGACGGCAAGCAGGCGCACATTTTTCCCCGAACTCTTGTAAAGGTTTCACCTTTTGCAGCCATCATCGTTCAGCCTGCAAACGGTGAGCGCATATGGACTATTGCGGGCATGGCTAAAACCATACGCGTTCCCGCCTAGTCGGCTGGGATAGGCCGGGCGAGTAGGCAGCTTTGCAGTGTAGATATAGATAATATATATATATATATAGTATATACGATATATATATAATATATATATATAGCGCAAGAGGGCGTGGCTAGATATTTACATGGTTTTGGAATCACGAAATAACAATAGACAGATACGTGGATAAACCATTATCGACTATACATTTTTTCCGCATTATGATAGTTTACGTTGATGCTTTTAATCCGTTCTTATTAATACCTACTTAATTTTGATATCGATGAATTACATGTCGCGTTGTGTCATTTTGTGTGGATGCAGTGCAATGCTCACTAAAACTAGAAGCTAGCTGTGTACGATATCTCTACGCAGAAATCTCCTAATTGCACAAATTTGTAGGTCTTGTAACTCGCATACATTCTATAAGATGCGCTATTCTTCAGACTCGTCCCGCTCTATTCACCGTATATTTACATCGTAACCATATTGTTTAAAGAAACGTTTTCATCGCAATTAGGGATATTTATCGATAAATCATATGGTCAATGAGGACTTTCAAACTTTATTATTATTATTATACAGTTTAAATACCGTTATAAAATAATCGTCTACCGCATTAAACTTGACTTTACTATTACACGCGCACTCAAATGCAATCATCGACACGAGACGTTACTGCGGAAGCGTTCTTTGGATGAAGTTATCATGGCTCAGGTTATCATGGATCATTGCTCTTGTGACTGTTACTGTTAGCGTGGTACAAAAGGCACGCATTGTTTGGCAGCTGGCATTTCCGTGCTTGTCAGGTGCTTCGTACAGCCGGTCACCGCAGTTGAAGTTTGTCACGGGATGTGAACGTACATGCACCTGTTTTTCAATTTTCCAGGCGGTTGAAGCAATGAAAGAATGAGATAGATAGTTTTCAACCGCAATTAATCGGTAAAGAGATATATTTACAGTGTAGGAGCAGAAAGGCGAAGAGGAAACTCCAAGGAATGCCATACTGTGCCTCAAACATGATTTTCTAAAAGTAAAGCTACACATCTGTAAGGATGCCAAAATCCAGACAGCGAACCGGTTGCCATGTGCTTTTAGCGAGTGTAGTGTTTTTCCTTAGCGCGCGGCA
>NW_014577187.1:165030-170328 GCF_000485595.1 Priapulus caudatus | reverse complement strand
ATTCCGGAGTACACCAGCGTGCTGTTCAAATGCCATTCCCATGGAACGCCAGACCAGCGTCTCGCTGCTATTCGGCAATGTGTCTCGTTCCAACTCATCGGAACGCCGATTACTGTTAAAATTGGACGTTCGTCGATCCGACATAGGAAACGCGAAATGTGTTGCCGTTAACGGCGTGCCGCCACAATCGGTGGCGATTATAGGTCTGGAGTGATATTCGGGCCGAGATTTGAACCCGTACAAACGCAAGTAACGAAGAAAATCGGCGAAGCGGCCGAACTGAAATGCATCATATCGGTGTACCCGTCGGCGCCCGAGGGAACCTTCGTGTGGGAATACCAGAGCAAGTTCTCGTCGCGATGGCAACGCGTCGCCGGTGACGTCACGCTGCGAGCCACCGACCTGCCTTACCGGCAAGCTTCGAGCTGCGAATAAGGCGGTGCAGGACATCGACCTCGGTCTATACAGATGCGTCGACATTACAGGACAAACCGCCGCCTCGGTCTACCTGGCCGCCAACGACGCGACGCCGGCTCCGGCAAGAGACCCGAGAAATTTCCGCCAGTGTTGCATCGAGCAGGGTCTACACTCCAGCTGCATGCCGGCGTGTTCCTACGACTGGCTGTCGCCGGACGACCTCCCCGCCGGCGTGCTGGAGACGTGCATTCTCTCCGCCGACGACGAGCACCTCGCGAAGCTGGTCACGTGCGGCGCCGACGGAAAGAATCACGAGCCGTGCTGCGCAAAGAAGGGCATCCGTCAATGTGCCTGCCGCTGTGTCGCGGCGTCACGCCGCCGGCCGATCTCACATCGTGCCTGCTCTACACGAGAAGATGATGACGTGTCTGCGTGACGGGCGTCACACTGCTGCCCGGTCCGCGAGCGTCGTGCACGGGCGCGCCGTCGTTCCCGGAACGGTGTCCTTGAACTGGCAAGCTCCCGACGACTGGCTGAATCCGGACAAGGTCAGCTTCTATCACGTCTTCTATCGCAAGCGCGGCGACGTCGTGTTTCATCGTCTCTCGCAGAACATCACCGCCTTGGCATGGAGCGTGGCCGGATTGGATCCGGGTACGGAGTACGAGTTCCAGGTCGAATCCGTCAACGTGCAGGGTCATAGTCTTCCGTCTGATCTTATCGGGTCAAGACATACAGCGGAGTGCTGGTGGGGGGTCTACAGCAGGTACAAGCTACCACCAATGTGGCAAACGAAGCTAGCCATAGGCGTGTTAAGCGGGTGATCGGCGTCGTCATCATCATCATCGGCGCTATTTTTTGGTAAGGAAGCGCAGGCCGATAAAGCTATCACTGGGCCGGTCACGTTCGAGAACCTGGCTATGACAACAGCCTGACACTACTGAAGGGGCGGAAGAAGCGACAGTGCACGGCATTCCAATCAGCAACCAAGCACCACCAACTAACAGACATGACCTTTCCACAATGGACGGGATAAGGTTACTTCAATCGGAGAAAGCCGTTTACTAATAACCTTGGGTTTTTTTTATAGATGATTGATGATTTGATTTAGATATTTAGATAATTTTAGATATATATATTTTTTATGGTAGAATGTTAGCTGTTATACCACAAGTAGAATTATTATGGCAAATTTTATATTGCTGTCGAACAGTTTATACTTTTATAGCAGTTTTATATACTGTAGTACGGCAAATATTCGACCAGATGAGCCTGTATTTTTATAGCACATGTTAGATATTATACACGCGTTGAGATTTTTTATTGTAGAACCTTAAATATTATAGGACAGTATAATATAATATTAGTATAATAACAATAGTATAAATATTTTCCCGATGAGCCTTATATTTTTATAGCACATGTTAAAGATTATACCACAGTTGAGATTTCTATTGTAGAACCTTAGATATTATACGACAGTCAATATTCTACATGGTGAATTCAAACTACCTTATTATCGATTATTTCACATTGTTATGTAAATGTGGGCCGTGTGCACGATTTTACAAGGCTATGAATGACTGGTTGTTGTCCTTTGATATATCCAGAAGGTATAGGTAGATATAGTTTATAATAGACGTTATATAACAATATATACATATCAGTGGAACGAATATTACATGTCGGGAGGCACCGTCCTATTAATGATGTAGTCCTGATTTAGAATATATTATGAATACTCTGACGAACTGATGTTATTTGGACGCGGGTTTCCTATACACAGGGTTTAATTTACTCCCAATTGTTTACAATAATAATCTTACACGATATATTATTGTGAGTGAAAATTATATCGTGCAAGGATATGTATCGGACGAGGTAGAGGGCGGGGATTATTAGTGGCCAGTGACAATCACGGCATATTTACTAGAGAAGCGAGCTTCCATTGAGATGGGTTAGCGTTCAACCTGTAGCTAGTATCTCCGCGGCTGTCCGTTGCTCAGGTAACCGGGGAGCCAACAGATGCAGCCGCGGAGACTGTCTCAAACAGGCCCGATGTTTTGGCTTGCTGCGCGGCCAATGGTGTGCCGGCGTTTTGCCAGCTGAAGATTTGCACATACGACCCTGATTTGTTCAGCACGGAAAGCACTAACTCAACTCTTTGTGCGATCACATATTTCGACAAGGCTGTGACATGTTTTGCGGATGGCAGGGATCACTCTGGTTGCTGCCGGTCGCGGGGGGTCGCCCACGAATGTGTCAAGTACTGTGATCTATCGCTGCTGGTACCCAAGCAGGAGTGTATAACCGAGTTTGATAAGATCAAATTGTGTTTCGAGGAGAATTACGAGATTCTTCCTGGACCACCGATCAACATTGCCGCGAGAAACATCACTGGGTTTTCGGCCATGATATCCTGGGACAAGCCAGCGAAGCTGGGAGATAGCGTGACGTCATACAGTATCTCTTATAAGGATATTCTTCGCAGCCCGACGTTCCGTAACACAGCTGAACCGTACGTCATCGTTCACAATGTCTCTTCGCCTCACGCACTTGCAGGGCTGGCCGGCGACTCCCTTCACAAGGTGTACATGATCGCTTACAATGCACACGGCAGCAGTCTACCGTCCGATAACCTACAATTCCGCACACAGGAGCTTCAGCCGTACGGCAACAACACGATTCCTTTAACCTCTCTCCTGCCGGTGGAACATTCGGGAGAAATCCCGGTCTTGCCAGACGAAATCGACGTACCACCCATTGACGCGCCCTCCCACAACGTCTCCGCGTGCTGCATCCAACGCAACGTGTCCGCGAGGTGTCACCACTTGTGCAGCTACGACGCTACGGCTAGCGAGATCAGTAGGATCCGGGCGCTGTGTGCTGACGACCTGGACACTCTCTTCGAGTGTTGGTCGGACGGCAGAGATCACCGGCAGTGCTGCCGCGACCGCGGCATGGCGACGCGCTGCGTGGAGGCGTGCGGCGGCGAACTTCTGCATAACATTTACCGCCAGCGCTGCAATAACGTTAGCGCCGACATGCTGCAGTGCTTCGAGGAGGGACTCGACATACTGCCGAAGCGGCCCGAGCGCGTTCGCGTCGAAGAGCTCAACTCCACCTGGCTGCAGCTGGCGTGGAACCCTCCGCGGGACAGCCCCGGGAACATCACCCAGTACAACGTGTTCCATTACCATGGCAACGCGGCCACGCAGCCGGACAGTGGCGCCTTCATGTACGTGACGATTCCGCCGGTCACCACGTCGTACATGTTTACGGGGTTGCAGCCGGGACAGATGTACGTGCTNTATAACGATATAACGATAGTGTTGATTCTGTTATAATCGAACTAAAACATATTATGTCAACACCAGAAAAATATGGCGCCGAAAATATCTTTCCATAGGCGGTTTAAGTTAGATGTTATTGTCGGAGCTCGTGTCGCGCGACTGCACGAGACTCAACCCCGCTTGTATGTTGCCTACATGAATGAGTACCTTATATATCTGTGAAATCTATCTGACCTTTTTTGTATAGTTTTCTTGAATAAGCACACATCTTACGTTTATAAGGCGCGCGAGTTCACCTTATTGCTAATTAATTCCATTAAAATGAAGTGTCGATGAAGAACGGGACAAGGCAAGCAAGTCATAGCTCTAGTACTATAGACCTATAATGCCGTGTGTTACATACGTCATGCAAGGCAGTTTGTTTATACAGTAGAATCAGGAGTGGATATTAGAGAATTATTATCCATTATAGAGAATATTATCCACTCCTGGTAGAATGTTTACTAGAGCTGATCAGTGAAGACTGTCGATGGAACTTCAGCGTAATACACCCCAGTGCAAAGATGACGGCACTATTACCTAGTCTTCTGAATGTGTTAGATGATATTGTGTAATCTGTATAGATAGGGTAGTATTAGGGAATACGAGACCCTTAAGCTCATTTTCATAATTTGCATAAACATGAATAAAGACGTACACTTAACAGGTTGTGTATTCTCTTCAGTAACTTCTACCTTTTAATTAGGTAACATACTTCTGTTTAATTGTGATGATGAAGACCTACACAAATATAATAGTCACAGAATAGACAACAAAGCAACTTGTCACTCTGTTATTATATAACCAACAAAAACACGGGTTTTTACGAAATATTCATTTTTGTGTGTTTTTATCCATCGGCGGCCAAATTTAGTGAACGTATACATATTCGAATCAGATTCATTTCCGGCACATTTTTGTTGAACGCAAACGGCATAAATATTCCCGCCATCTGCGGCTTTGTCGTAAGAGTAGTATTCGCTAGTCCATGACCCAACGGTCATTTTATCGACATTTCGGAGTACCGCTTTGAAATCATCACGATCATCATCGACATCCACGATGCTATGACCGACTCTTGAAACTATAGTGGCAAGCAAATCAGCAGTCGATCGCTCTCCGAAATACAGTTCTTATTGAATCTGTCGTTCTCGGTAATTCCCTGCGTCTTTAACCGCCGCCTGTTTTATGTCATCATGTCCCATTTGACTGCTGCAGCCCCTTGAGAATTTATGCTGGTGTTGCCCTATGTAGGCCTACTAGCGGGTTATGTTTATGGAAGTCCCACGAGAATCCGCTGCGCTGTACAGCAGGAATGGCAATTCCCTTAACTCTATTAGATGTTAATAATAGTAATAAATATTTCAACCTGCTCGGCTAGAACAAATGATGTTTACCTGGAAACCTACACACGGTATGGAGGTCAGCGTAATTCGTATAGACGTGATAGCATATGACTAACGCACACGCAAATACGCACACATACGTATACACACACACACGCGCGCGCGCGCACGCACGCACACAACAACACACACACACACACACA
>NW_014577187.1:163136-164750 GCF_000485595.1 Priapulus caudatus | reverse complement strand
TCTCTCTCTCTCTCTCTCTCTCTCTCTCTCTCTCTCTCTCTCTCTCTCTCTCTCTCTCTCTCTCTCTCTCTCTCTCTCTCTCTCTCTCTCTCTCTCTCTCTCTCTCTCTCTCTCTCTCTCTCTCTCTCTCTCTCTCTCTCTCTCTCTCTCTCTCTCTCTCCCGTGCGCGTGGTGTATGTGCGCCTGTGAGCGTGCATACGCGGTAACAGCCGAGTTCTGTTTCGTATCTTCGTGCTCACACGTCAACTAGGCTCTAACAGGGGGAGCAACTACATAGACGTGATGCAGCAGCCGTTTTCTCTCAGCATTTATTCTAACGAGGAGGTGGCGCGGAAGAGCTCCGAGCCACGGAACACGCAATCGTGCGCGTCCACATGAAAGGGGGATTACGGTGAGCCTATCACGCGCCTGTGTTTCGGCGGAAACGAGGTTAGCAAGATCCTCACAAAGCTAACGAGTTGCTTCTCTCTTCTTGGTCGATAGATCGATAGATCAATATCATCTCAGCGCACCTCCATGGTAGCTGCAGCGATATGTGCTTTTGACCTCGGAATGGGAAGCGCTCGTATTCCTTATGATATACGGTAGCCGTGGCGCGGCTGACGTTCCCCCTACCCAGTCACGTATGAACACAGGAAATATTAGCACCCGACGTGTATAATTACCTGTGTTCGAGCACGTGTGCGCGTGCACGAGCGTATGTGCGTTTATGTGTGCGCGTGTGCCAGCGTGCGTGCGTATATGTGTGCGCGTGCACGAGCGTACGTGCGTATATATGTGTGCGCGTGCGCGTTGCTGTGCCCGGGTGTTTATAAACGTAACCGTGTAGTGTATGTGTGTGTGTGTGTGTGTGTGTGTGTGTGTGTGTGTGTGTGTGTGTGTGCGCGCGCGCGCGCGTGTGTGCGCGCGTGCGCAAGTAAGTCTGCGAGATAGCGATGTATTGGAGGACGTGCACACCGCCGTCCGGCAGATGGCGGCACCGTTGCGCATGTACGGAACACGTTGGCTTAAGACGGCTTGCTTCTAATCCGTCGATGCATGCACGACTCCTCCGTCAAACGACCGACACGTGGGCACGCAGCTTTTACTGCATAGCCCACAGCGCTCGCGCGCGCACTCATCGGTGACTACCAGGCACGCAGCATCAAACGGGTAACCGGACGCGCGCGTAAACGCTGTCAGCAACACCAGACGACGACGAGTGTCGAAGGAATGCACTCGCCACCACCGCCGCCACCTCCGCCTCCGCTAGTGTTGTGACGCGATGCAGTCACCGCTCGTGGCAAACTGGAATTTCAGTGCGACGCCCTTGGAAAAAGAAATCCATGCAGAGCAGCTGCCGAGCGACGGACCTTTTACTCTCGATCACTCTCTCTCTCTCTCTCTCTCTCTCTCTCTCTGTGGGTAACGAGCTGAGCGCGCGCCACATGCTGCGCGCGTCGCTACCGAGGTAATAGAACAGTGACGTCGACATCGTGACGTAGCACGCTGTCGTCGAGCTTCACGTCGGCAGTTCGGCAGGTGGGCGACTGCGATCATCCGACTGAGTTAACACCTTTATGCGCGATGCTCAGGCGCTAGTGATGTAAGTGTGCGCGCACGCGCGTGTGTGTG
>NW_014577187.1:160295-163111 GCF_000485595.1 Priapulus caudatus | reverse complement strand
AGTGCGCGCGCGCGCATGCGCCGCGTGTGTGTGTGTGTGTGTGTGTGTGTGTGTGTGTGTGTGTGTGTGTGTGTGTTGTGTGTGCGTGCGTCGCGTGTGCGGTCGTACGTGTACGCTGTGCGTGCTCGTGTGTGTGGTGTGTGACGTGTGCGTGTGCGCTGGTGCGGTGCGTGTGCGTTGTGCGGAGTTTATGTCTCTGGTGTGGTGTGGTGTGTGTGTGTTGTGTGCGTGTGCGCTAGTGCGTGTGCGTGTGCGTGTGCGTGTGCGTGGGTCGTGTGTGGCTGTGGGTGGCGGTGTGCGTGTGCGTCGTGCGTGTGCGTGTGCGTGGTGCACAGGCAGCTTGGGACAGAGTCAGTAAAAAACTGAAAATAATATTGGAACTCGCACATTCACAAATATCGTACCTCATCAATTACGTTCACTGTTGTGTCACTGTATATCACCTTGCCTTCATAAAAACTAAAACGCC
This sequence comes from Priapulus caudatus, assembly GCF_000485595.1. Lineage (NCBI taxonomy): Eukaryota > Metazoa > Priapulida > Priapulimorpha > Priapulimorphida > Priapulidae > Priapulus > Priapulus caudatus. The sequence continues at coordinate 162,642 of NW_014577187.1, read as the reverse complement.
GAACGCTCCGCACTCGCCGCTGCGAGTGATGCTGTGTCCCATTATAACTGACAAATATATATATATAATCCCAACTTTATACACAGTTGATATCAGTGACACAACAGTGAACTGGTAATTGAGAGGTACGGTAGTATTTGTGAGATGTGCGTTCCATACTTTTCAGTTTTACTGACTGCTGTTCCCACGTGCCTGTGTGTGTGTGTGTGTGTCGTTGTGTGTGGTAGTGTGTGTGTGTGTGTGTGTGTTGTGTGTGTGGTGACTGTGTGTTCGTGATGTGTGTGTATGTATGTGATTGAGTGAGTGAGTGAGTGAGTGAGTGAGTGAGTGAGTGAGTGAGTGAGTGAGTGAGTGAGTGAGTGAGTGAGTGAGTGAGTGAGTGAGTGAGTGAGTGAGTGAGTGAGTGAGTAAGTGAGCGAGCTAGCGAGTGAGCGTGTAAGCGAGTGAACGAGTAAGAGAGCGAGTGAGCGAGAGAGAGACGCGCGCGCACGCGCTCTCTCTCTCTCACACTATTGCTCTAGCTCAATTTTGCTTCTCCTATTCACACGCACACACACACTCTCTCTCTCTCTCTCGCTCCCATTCTTACTCTTGCTCTCTGGCTGTACTGCTATAACTCGTGATATCCAACAGGGATAAACGCAAATGCTACCTGGCGCACGTGTAAAAAGCACGACTATAGACAAGACCTCGTCGTGTGACATCAGCCGTGTATGCGCTTGCGTGCATGAGCGACAAGTCTGCGAGAGCGCAGCACAACGCTAACTACGTTCCACGCGACCCCAGCAGACACTGCATCGCCTGTCGCTCCGACTACAGACGATGACGATGACGGCGATGGCAACGCTGCTGCTGCAGACGATGTTAGCTTTGGCAATGCTCCAACGGGTCACCGCTATTTCGGGTAAGTGGTTACGGGTAATTATGCCTCTCTCGTGTAGTCGGCGGCATGGGTCGGTTGTAGAGAGGTACGCGACGAACGTCCTTGTTAATAAACTTGCCTCGTCTACCCGGACGATCGGGTCAAACTGCGAGTTACATAGTCGCGCACGTAAATTTTCCGCGACACCGAGCAGTCCGATTCTAGTTTGATTAAGTTAAATAATATGATATTCGCATGATATTCGCATGACTATAAATTACCTATACTTTTGGCCTGAGCATATGAAGGTGTGCTGTAGCGCCTTGGCTCTTTCCTAAACTTGTCAACAACTCATCCATAGCTCACCCGACAACTCTGTTGTCATGGCTGTGCGGGGGACTGCATGGGATACCGATGTTTAATGAAGCGAAATCAAAGGCGTAGACCAGCAGCGCTACAGATTATCGACGGGCGAATTATACTCGTGTTGCGTCAACAACAGCTTATCCTGCTTCTCTACTCTATTAGCCCAGAGCGTAAAGGTTGAAGGTTCGAACAGTGGAGAAGCTAAGATCGTGGTGTACATACCAATTACTAGTCCACCGTCTAAGAAAAGCGATTCAGACGAGTTACACTACAGAATTAATCAAGTACTTATATCCACTGTAGGCGAGGAAACACGTTTTATAAAATGTACGAGGCAGCCTACAGTCATCTATAGTAACCACTGCAGGCCGACAATATGTTTCAAAAAGCTATGCGGTACGCTACAGGCAATATTGTAACTATAACCACTGCAACCCAGGCAACACACGTTACAAAAATCTGCGTTCGGCACTTTTCTATATTTGGCGCTACTCTGTACCGTCTTTTCAAACATGGCCATCGCGTTAAATTTCAGGCGCGTTGTCGTGAGTCCGAAAAATCGCATTTTAGCGAAAATCTTTTTGCGAGTTCCCCAGAGGTCGTTGTTTCAGCACGATGGCACGAAACCCTTTGTTCATGTTCCGCGCGGATATGTTTTTTCGACGATTTACTTAAATTACTAATTAAAGTATGCTTTACTAATTACTATTACTAATTAAAATTAGTCATGTAAAACAAAGTGCCGAACGAAAATGGCAGTTACCTAGTAGAGATTCCCGCGTTGACGTTGCTGTTTTTTTAAAACTCGATTGCATTAGCTACCGCGACTGATTGACGTATCTGGCGCCGTAGCTTGAGCGAGAAGCTAGATTGAAGGTAAATACTGTTACGAAGGCACGTGAAGTAGCAAAGAACGTCATTTTCCTGTCCGCGCGCATATTTGCTTGAAAACACGTTTAAGCACTTGAAGAAACCCACGAGGACATGTGTGTTCAATTCTGTTACATATTTACTGACATGTAAACATGCGAAACAGATAACTCCCATATACGCCCGTCTGTCTGTGTGTGTGTGTGTGTGTGTGTGTGTGTGTGTGTGTGTGTGTGTGTGTGTGTGTGT
>NW_014577187.1:153503-159326 GCF_000485595.1 Priapulus caudatus | reverse complement strand
AGAGAGAGAGAGAGAGAGAGAGAGAGAGAGAGAGAGAGAGAGAGAGAGAGAGAGAGAGAAGGTGATAGTTCATGCGTGTATTTTCTTTGCACAGCTTTCGCGAGATCTTACCGCATTCAGTTCACATCCCGTGTCCTACCGCACCAGCAATAGCAACTCTTTTTTTTATCAACGATTGAGAAAATATACAACTGTGAAAACGCTCGTTCGTTAGAAGATCTCTTTCCCGACTAAGTGATATAAATCATTTTTATTTAGAGCTTTGTGAAACGGTAACCGTGCTCACGTGCACAAAGCGTGATAGCGACACACTATTGCCTGGAGGTAGCACGAACATAAGCATTGTGTTTAATGTTACGCGATGCACACTGAGCTAGTTTATGAGTCTTTTCAATTATAACACGTCATATCACGTGTTGCTCTCCGACCGATAAAAATACCCGTGCAGAAATAACACAATGCGCGCCTCGGTACACTAATCCACTAATTGAGACCACCTTCGAAAGACGCTGCTCGTTATATTAAAATTCCTCGTACCTAATAATGATATTATTACAATAAATTCTAATATTATACTTGAATTGCTCGTTATTCGAATTTTAAAATTGTCGTCCACAAAGGTTCTAGATGGGTACGTCAGCCACCGGACCTGAGCTATTTCCGATAGCTATACAAGTTACGCCGTAGTTATGTATAATCAATCATCAACTTCAAGAGTAAATAATCACAAAATGTTATAATATTTGTGATTATTTACTCCTGATCAACATGGTTAATAATAAAATTATTGTCAACTCGTGCGATCGCTTTTTTGATAATATTTTACGTTGACACACACCTGATAAGCAAATGTATCAGAGAATTATCAACACTCCGTATAATTTGCGTCGCTACGGAAAACCCATGAACGTCGATAATCGATTAAACCTTGTGACAGAAACAAAGCGAGTAGAGCGCTTACGCGTACTCTAGTGAGCATTTACATATGATAACTTCCCGCAGACGTTTCTCGCTCTTAATAACTCTTTCGCAATAATCGGTGTCATAATATAGTCTATATCTATATAGTCAAGATAGTCTATATCTATATAGTCAAGATAGTCTATATCTATATAGTCAAGATAGTCTATATCTATATAGTCAAGATAGTCAATTATAGTAGTCAAGATAGTCTATATCATATAGTCAAGATGAGTCTACATCTATATAATTCAGAGAATAGTCTATATCTATATGAGTCAAGATAGTCTATATCTATAAGTCAAGATAAGTCTATATCTATATAGTCAAGTATGATCTATACTATATAGTCAAGATAGTCTACATCTATATATTCAAGATAGTCTATTTATGCTGATATAGTCAAAGATAGTGCAATATCTATATATTCAAAAGATAGTTATATCTATATAGTCTATATATGACTAGCTTGGTTATATATAACGTCATTTAATTCCCAGAAACGCTCTGCGTCAGAAATATCAGCGGGTGAACGCAAGTGCACTGCCTCTTCAAGACTAACCTCGCAGCTGGATTAACTCGTCACACAACGCGCAGGCACAGCTGCGCGTGCGTGACCACATCGGCGACGGGCGTACGTTAACGAGGCCACACATGCTTCACGCTTTGCCGCACAGCGCGCGCGCTAGCTCGTACGTATAGCACGTACAACTACGAGAATGGCCCGCGAGATATTTCTGTTTCTGCGTACTGTCGAGTGTGTGCGCGTGTAACGAGTCGTTAGTCAGCCATTTCGTTCTGATCGGAGTTGTCGACAGCGATAGTGCTGTGAGTGCAATGCGTATTAATATGCGCACCTAGATCCTCCTTACCCTTTAAGGTGTAATACACCTGTACATCTCGCATGATGCATGGTTATGACATGCGCACTCTTCTCCTTACCCTTCAAGATGTAATACACCTGGTCATCTCTCACGCCTGCAATGCGTATTAACATGCGCACTCTCTCCTTACCCTTCAAGATGTAATACACCTAGTACATCTCGCACGCTGCAATGCGTATTAACATGTGCACTTTCTTCAATGTGTAATACACCTAGCTGGCGCGCGTCTCCGCACGCTGCAATGTCTGACTACTGCCAGATTTTTGCTCAGAAAAAGCTTTGGTCCCGTGCCCGCGCTCCCGCCGCGTGCCAGACGGAAATATTTAACGCCTGGTGGCAGCCAAACGACGCAAAAACGACTTTTATTAGCAACGTGTTGTCTTAAGTCTGTTTGCGTGCCCGTACCATAATATACATAAACAGATTCCCGCCTGCGCGTACTCCGATGTGTGTGGTTGCCGCGGCCACATATGTCGCTGCGATCGCATATATGTGATCACCGAATATAGATGTGTGATGTGTAGCTATCCCCCGCAATACTCCAGCCGCAAGACTTCAATAATACATTCTGATAAACACACGTTTTGTGTCTGGTATCATGATTATGAACGATCGGATGCATTTCCACAAAGATGCCTATTGATATGGTAATATATATATATATAATAATATATATATATATATATCCGTCAGCTGAAGATATATGGCAAGTATATATATATATATATATATATATATATATATATATATATATATTATATTCTCCCATATTCACGTATATCTGGTTATTCGTATGCAGCGTATGCATCTATTCTCGTCCGCAAAGTATGATATTGGATATCATTATACATTCGCTGTCGATGAATAAAGCAATTAGTGTTTTAGGGCTCTTATGCTAATAGCTTATTCTGCATTCCGTGGGGGATCGAAAGCCACGCGCGTGTTGCTAGCATACCTTCGAGTGTGCAACCTTTTGACATGCACTCTGACGATGGCTACTGAAGCTACGCACAAGGCTCTAACACGTAGGCGTTTTGTTCATCGTACGAGATTTCGGATTAAACACAAATGCAGCGCGTTAACGGCTAATGTGTCTAGAGGGACGCGTATATACGATTCTTGCTGAGCACAATATGTGAACCTATTAACGTTATTTACAAAAAAGCCTCGATCTCCTGGCCGTTTTGTTAACTGAACAATTCCAATTTCTGTGGAGTGAGCATCGGCTAAAATAATTGTACACTCTCCTGCGGCGTAACATTTCAGACGTAAGCTAACTGCATGGCTGCCGAACGAAAATAGTATATGAACAATCTTAAGGCTATTCAACTTTTTTGGTGGCGATACATACGGCTCATGAACAAAAAAACCTAAACATGCGAGCAGATAACTGTTAATACCAGCGCAGTTTCTTTGGATTTGTTAACCAGATAAATTTTTACTACCCTCTAGCGTAGAAGCATTGCGAAATGTGCGGGCTGCGCTATAACCTGTATAATAACAGTCATGTTACGCTACGATGTTACGAGCAGGAGCGGTAATCATTAACGTTAGGGATGCGCATGCTGAAAGAATTTTAATGAGAAAGGAAATTTAATGAGAAATGCGAATGCTACATTCTGTTGGCAATTCATACGCTACAAGAATATGAATTGCGCCTCGTCCATATATCTGATAATAGGATGGGAATGCCGCTAGAATAAAAAATAACTTTTACTACTACGGAATTTTCAAGAAGCGACAATTATATCACACGATTCGTTAGCGTAATTATGCACGCGAAAAAGGGAGAAAGTAGTCAATTAATTGAGGGATTTGTGATTGCGTTTATTTCAGTAAACAGTCCGCGATGATTTATTTGGAATGTCTATAGTGTTGTGCTATTATGGAATTCCCATGCGAATTTGGTGCGCGTGTCGAGTATGGTTATAATATATTTGACAATTTTGCTAGTTTCAGTCTATTCACTCAGAGTAGGCATACTCACAGACTAACAGGCTAATCAGGGAAGAATATAAGACGAATTGAGAAAATAAGAGGAATAATTTTGTGTGTGATCGATATTGCGTGTGTAGGCATACATTTAAAACATAAATCAATGTAATGATTCAAGTCGACATCCCCCTCATAGAGGTTGGCACAACATTATTCATTCATTATGTTTTTTTTTTGCGTGTGTTTGTAAACATGGGCTTTAACGTTTTTTCATTAAAATGCGCGATATAGGACAGTCTGTGGCAGTTTAATTCTGCCCTAGACGTGATGCGGCCATGATGCCGAAGCGCGCTGAGGATTGACACTTTGTGTCTTCCAATCACAGCGTACGTCGCAGCTCTCCGTTATAATTTAAAAGGTGGGGACCCATTGAGGTACGGAATCGCTGATCTCAAGAACTAGGGCATTCTGCTAGGCTAGAACGGTTTCCTACGATAGAGTTTGGCACAAAAACGAAAATAACACGCTGTTTAGCGCACTGCGCTACGTACCTTCTGTTGCATTTTCGCATCTCCGTAATCAGAATAAGCCTCGCCTTCTTCGTTGATGGGCATGAATGGGGCGTCACCGACGTGACCGGTTTCTCTCCCCCCAGCCTGTTTACTTTTCGTAAATAATGAAATGCCCGGCCGATGCATTTCGCATCGAACAGGAACATTTTCTGCATTTTCACTCGTTGTCGGAAGTGAACGAGTGCGTCATTTATTGAACAATTCAATAAAACACACACAATGTTCGGAGCTAATGTTTACATGCCACAGCGCCATCTCTTGGGTATTTTATAAGTAAATATGGGGATTTTCAATAAAATAATGCGTTTTTATATGTATTTACCACGATTTACGTATAGAAACTATATGTTATTTTTACTGATTTCTCCGTATCTTTTTTTGGAGTTTTCATCGTCTTTCAATGCCTTTCGGTAGGCCCCCTAGGTTTTCTGCGTGATTATTATTTTGCGCAGGCATTCATTTTGGAAATCCGCCAACATTTTTACTACTTTCTTAGTTAAGTTAGTTCATCTTTCACTGTTATTTAGGAAGAAAGGTAAAACTGTGCATTCGTATAATTTCACTCTTGCTTCTATAGTATGATTTCCATAATTTTGCTTTTTCTGCCCATGATAACATTTCCCTCATCATGAACCTACATTTTTCAGTTCGGACTCTTATCATATCGTTATAACCTCCTATATCATTAATTAAATCCCCTAGGTATGAATATTTGGTGAATTTTTTGATTACTTGGTTGTCTATTAATATCTCCTTCTCTATCCTTTCTTTGTTTGTAAATTTTACAACCATTGTATTTGTTTTGTTTATAGTAAATTCTAATCTTTTTGATTCAGCTAATCTGGAGAATGACTGTTTGTTACTGTTTTATAATCTCCAATTCCTACAATATCGTCAATATATAATCATTGTCATCTTCTAAAGCTACAGACCATCCGCTGACCGCTGTGGAGATGTGCGCCGGGCCTCGAATTTGGCGCACGTCTCCACTGCGGACAGCGCTTCATACTTGAACATCCATCCCCTCGGTCGCGTGCGCATATCCCGCGGAACTGCGCGTCTCATTCGCGCGCAGCGCTTAGGATCAACAGCAAAGCTGTGCCACGCAATCTTGTATCATGTCTCTTTGGATTGCCTCTACTCAGCATGGAGAGTGAATGGTTAGTATTGAACTACTATAAGTGGGTAGGCTGACACTACACGTACATGTGACCCCGATTTCTCCTATATTGTTTTATTGTGGTCGGATCGTGTTACCCTGTTGGGCATATGTGCAGCACGCATGCAGCTGCAGATGTGAATGCGTGCGTCAATCTCTCTGCCCTCCCGCATCAGCCTCTCTCGCTCTATCCCTGCATCCTTCTTTTTCTTTTGATCTCTCTCCCTCTCTTTGCCCCTTCTATCTATCTCTCTTTCCATCTCTTTCACACACACACACACACACACACACACACACACACACACACACACAC
>NW_014577187.1:148896-150831 GCF_000485595.1 Priapulus caudatus | reverse complement strand
AAGCGAAATACAGAGCGGGGGCATGTTCGCTTCGTTTCGCTCGCCTTCGCTGCGCGAGCAAGCGAAATACAGAGCGGGGGCATGTTCGCTTCGTTTCGCTCGCCTTCGCTGCGCGAGCAAGCGAAATACAGAGCGGGGGCATGTTCGCTTCGTTTCGCTCGCCTTCGCTGCGCGAGCAAGCAAAATACAGAGCGGGGGCATGTTCGCTTCGTTTCGCTCGCCTTCGCTGCTCGAGCAAGCGAAATACAGAGAGGGGGCATGTTCGCTTCGTTTCGCTCGCCTTCGCTACGCGAGCAAACGAAATACAGAGCGGGCCATCTTCGCGTCGTTTCGCTTGCCTTCGCTGCACAAGCAAGCGAAATACAGAGCGGGGGCATGTTCGCTTCGCTTCGCTTCGCTCGCCTTCGCTTCGCGAGCAAGCGAAATACAGAGCGCGGGCATGTTCGCTTCGTTTCGCTCACCTTCGCTTCGCGAGCAAGCGAAATACAGAGCGGGGGCATGTTCGCTTCGCTTCGCTTCGCTTCGCTTCGCTCGCCTTCGCGAGCAAGCGAAATACAGAGCGCGGGCATGTTCGCTTCGTTTCGCTCACCTTCGCTGCGCGAGCAAACGAAATACAGAGCGGGGGCATGTTCGCTTCGTTTCGCTCGCATTCGCTGCGCGAGCAAACGAAATACAGAGCAGGGACATGTTTGCTTCGTTTCGCTGGACTTCGTTGGACTAAGCTGGTCGAGCAAGTACAAATTAGACTAGGGTATGTTCGCTTCGTTTCGCTGTACTTCGCTGGACTTCGCTGGTCGAGCAAGCAAAATTCCGCCCCGTTACGAAAGAGTCAATGTGTGTGCGTGTGCGTGCGGTTAATTGGTATACCGTATATTGACGGCGGCCGGTTTTAGTGTGGCCAATTTCCCGGATCTAAACAAATGGCAGCCGAAAAACGCATGTAACACTTGTCCGTCTTACGTACCGTCACGATAACCGTCTTAAATGATAATGAAATAGGTAAGGTCGTTAGGAAGATATATGAGTTATATAGTCAGTTACTTTAGCGTGCATCAGCTGCGTATATAACGCTTAATAGATACACAATACACACACGCACGAACGCACGAACGCACGCACACATACACAGACACACACGGGAGGTAAAGTAATGTTGAAATAAACGTGTGTATCATTAGCCGTCAATCGGAGATGTGAACGGAAGTATAAACAGGTGGCTTCGTTCGCTGTAGATTAGCAGTTTTAAGAAGAGAGACTCAGAGACACAGATACACTTCTCTGAGCGCGCGTGTGTACACGCACACACACGACATAAGACAGGAAAAATACTATAGAGTTTTATAGATTGGCGTAGGGTTGCACATTTTTGTTGGTGCACTCTCTCTCTCTCTATGTATATATATATGATCTGCAGACAACATATTATATATATATATATATATATATATATATATATATAATATATAATATATATATATATTGGAGACAATCTTCAAAAGTCCAAAGGACCAAGCCAGAGACGGAGAGAGAGAGAGAGAGAGAGAGAGAGAGAGAGAGAGAGAGAGACAACGACAATTTTCTTTTTAGTAGATCTATCCTACGTGTAAGCAAGGTCTAAGCCCACAGGCACTTGGAGCGTTTCAATAAAATATAATGCTAAATAAATACGAAAACAATTTACTACCAAAGTCTTAATGTTTCTATACTCTCTTTTACTTATTCTTGCCGACAATTTCCTGTAAATGTCTCGTCAACAAACGCTCACAAACTTCTTCAACAAACGATGACTGCCGCCATTGCTGCCGCTGCACACTAACACATAAATATATACACATAAATATATAACACAAAAATAAATCCTCACACACACACACAAACACACAAACACACACACACAAAAACAAACTATATATTTATGTGTTAGTGTGCAACGGC
>NW_014577187.1:143824-148098 GCF_000485595.1 Priapulus caudatus | reverse complement strand
TAATAAATGCCCAGGGCGATGCATTTCGCACGTCGAACAGGAACTTTTCGGCATTTATCACTCAACAGGTGACGGTCGGACGGTGAACGAGTGCGTCATTTATTGAACAATTCAATAAAACACACACAACTTTCGGACGCTAATTGTTACATGCCAGCAGCGCATCTGTGTAGTTTGTATATAGTAAGATATGGGATTTTGTCATAAATAAGTGCGTTTATATGATTTCTACCACGATTTACGTTATAGAAACTAGTAGTGTTTTTTACGATTTCCGTTCTTTTTTTGGAGTTTTCGATCGTCTTTCAAATGCCTTTCGTAGGCCCCTATTTCTGGCGTGATTATTATTTGCGCAGGCATTCATTTTGGAAATCGGGAACGACTTTACTTCTTTCTAGTTGAAGGTTAGGTTCGTCTTTCCACTGTGTATTAGGATAGAAAGGTGGAACCGTGATTCGTATAATTCACTCTGCTTCTAGTAGATTTCATAACTTTTGAGCTATTTTAGCCCATGATACATATTGCCTCATCATGACCTACATTTTCAGTTGCGGACTCTTATCATATCGTTATACCCTCTTATCATTAATCTAAATCCCTGGTATGAATATTTGTGTGAATTTTTTGATTACTTGGTTGTCTAGTTAATATCTCCTTCTCATAGTCCTTTCTTTGTTTGTAATTTTACAACATTGTATTTGTTTTGTTTTAGTTAAATCTAATCTTTTTGATTCAGCTAATGCTGACGAGAATGACATGTTTGGTTACTGTTTTATTAATCTCCATTCCTACCGTATATGCGCAATATATAACTCATTGTCATCTTCTAAGCTACAGACCATCGCTGACCGCTGTGGGATGCGCCGGGCCTCGAAATTTTTTTTTTTGGCGAGCAGGTTCCACTGCGGCAAGCGGCTTCACTATTGAACAATCCCTCGTCACGTGCGCTATCCCGCGACCTGCCCGTCTCATTCGGCGCAGCGCGTCACGGATCAAACAGCAACGCTGTGCCACGCAATCTGGTATTCATGTCTCTGTTGGATTGCCTCTTACTCAGCCTGGAGAGTGACATGGTTAGTCTTGAACTACTATAAGTTGGGTAGGCTGACACTACACGTCATGACCCGATTTCGCCTATATTGTTTTATCTGTGTCGATCGTGTTACCCTGTTGGGCATATGTGCAGCAACCATGCAGGCTGCGATGGTGAATGCGGGCGTCAAGCTCTCTGACCCTCCGCGTCAGCCTCTTCTCGCTCCATCCCTGCGACCCTTCGGTTTCTTTTGATTTCTCTCTCCCTCTCTTGCCCTTCTATCTATCGTCTGCTTTCCACTCTTTCTACACACAACACACAACCACACACACCACACACACACAGCAACACCACCACCACATCACACACCACACACACACACACTACCTCTCCTCGTCTCTTCTCTCTCTCTCCTCTCTCCTCTCTCCTTCTCTCCTTGCCCCTGCTCTTCTCTTTCTCTCTCTCTCTCCCTCTCTCTCTCTATCTCTCTCTGTGTGTCTCTCTCTCTCTATCTATCTCTCTCTGTGTCTCTTTCTCTCTCTCTCTTCGCTCTCTCTCTCCTCCTCTCTTACTATTTCGGTCGCTAGTCTCGTGCGTCACTGCATACGTGAACGTGCGCATGTGTGTGTGTGTGTGCGTGCGGCGTGCGTGCGTGCGTGCGTACGTGCGTACTGGGTTATGCTTGTGTGTGTGCGTGCGTGCGTGCGTGCGTGCGTGCGGCGGCGTGTGCGTGCCGTGCGTGCGTGCGTGCGTTCGTGCGTACGTGCGTGCGTGCGTACATACGTGTGTATGCATGTGCGTGTGTGTGTGTGTGTGTTCATGCGCGCGAGTGTCTGTCTAGTTATAAGGTAAATGAAGCTGTGGAATTATTCTTGTTGTCTATTTATGGATTTCCGCCACTTATAGTTGAATTCATTCCAACGCGCAAGAAACAAATCTATTTCGTAATTGAAGACACAATCAATTTTCGTAATTGTGTCGCGTTGCAGTCTAGACATTAATTGCGCTGTTCGAATACTGTAATACGAGTAGCACCTAGCTGCTAAAGTAATTATTGTGAGTGGCGAGACTGCTATACGTCGTACTTCGATATCCGGTGAACTTTTAGCCAAATGGTGAACTTTTAACAGGAAGGGTAGCCAGATGTTTGTCATTTAGTGCGGAAATAGTCAGCAAACAAATGTGTGCAAGATCTGTCAAGATTTTATTTAGATTTTATCAGGCTTTTCTTAGGCATTCTTTGGACTTTACTGATTCGATGTGAGGCTGGACACCCGCCATCATATACGGCAATCTATTCACCAGTGGCCATGCAACTCCTGCACCAACACACACACACGCACACACACGAGCGCGCCCACGCACGCACGCACGGACACACACACACATCAGCACACACGCACATGCACACACCGCACAACCACACACATCCGTACGCACGCACGCACGCACGCACGCACGCACGCACGCATGCACGCAAGTAGCTTTTGTATGGTAACTAACTATGGTACGCCCACAAAATAGGCAGGCTTCCCTTTGCTGTGTTTAGAAGACCACTGGTACCATACATCTGGACTTATATTGAGCTTCGTGATCCGACAATAGTCGCTTGAACGATATGCATTTCTGGAATGCCATGCGATGCATATAATCTTCCCGAGTTCTATTACCTCGTATGGAGCGTGTGTTTCATATCCGTAACACACGACGGCAAGTTATATCTATCATTGCCTCCTTCAAATTTTATTCTAATTCTAACGGCAGATGCGGCATGAAAAACGCTTAAAATGAAACGATCTAGGAAAGATTGTCTCAGAAGAAAAACGTAAACATGGTCTGAGCAAGGTCAGTGTGGCGGTAGATTCCACAAGTGACAGTAGTCAGATGTGGCTCGGATCGCATGTCTGACGAAGATGGACTGTTAACTAACGCTAACGGTACTATCTCTGACAACGGTGATTAATGTGAGAACCAATCGCGAACGGAGCGGTATTCTATTAGGCAGGCTGAATCTGTAGGGGATGACATTACTGATTAGCAAAGCTGCAGAGCTCTGCTCGTTAATTCACACGTCTTCATAATTTGAACACCGCTCGCTCGAGCCGAGCATAATGCCGCGTTAAATTGGCCAACCGGTGTATCGTTTTCTCTGCGGGCATAATTGGTCTGCGAAGGAAATCAAGGGCGGAAACGACCAGCGGCGCGTGGGCATGTGCCCACCGATCGAACGTCGGCCAACAGACATCGACGATACACCGTTGCGCAAATCGAAGCTGATTCGGAGCTGAAAGACGGCGCGTTGCTGCTGCGGAAGGTCGTGCCCACGTACACCTCGTACTAGGCACCTGTGGCAGAGCGAAGGGCTATAGTTCTAGAGCTAACCCCGTACATACATCGACGAGACCACGCAGATCTTATATTATGCCAACCTTTCACAGGTCAGCCTTTCAACTTTGCACCGGTCGTTACCGGGGACACACGTGTTAGAAGCTGCGTCAGTGAGGGTCGCGCGCACCACTGTGTCGGGATGCTTCGTAATTAGAACTCTCGTCGGAGAGTTACGATGCGACGGACAGCGACAGGGCAGTGAGTGCGTGCGCGCGTGAATGCTCGGCTGATCGACCGGGTCTCGCATCTGTAGGCTAATTAAGGCGAAGCTGGGTAATTAGGCTAACGATCCATTAGGAGCGTTCCCAACTTTAATGTCATTAATATCGTGATATAAAAGAGATATCAAGAGGGGCGGATCGATATAAAAGAGATATCAAGGGGCGGTTAGATATAAAATAGATATCAATAGGATATGAAAATCAGCGCTTCATTTGAGTCTGATCAAAGCGAGCTTGAAAGGAAGGCGTTGCTCTTCCAAGTGAAATGTTCGCTTCGTTTCGCTCGCCTTCGCTGCTTGAGCAAACGAAATGCAGAGCGGGGGCATGTTCGCTTCATTTCGCTCGCCTTCGCTGCTCGAGCAAGCGAAATACAGAGCGCGGGCATGTTCGCTTCGTTCCGCTCGCCTTCGCTGCTCGAGCAAGCGAAATACAGAGCGCGGGCATGTTCGCTTCGTTCCGCTCGCCTTCGCTGCTCGAGCAAGCGAAATGCAGAGCGGGGGCATGTTCGCTTCGCTCGCCTTCGTTGCGCAAGCAAGCAAAATACAGAGCGGGGCATGTTTGCTTCGCTTCGCTTGCCTTCGTTGCGCAAGAAAGCGAAATACAGAGCGGGGCATGTTCGCTTCGCTTCGCTT
>NW_014577187.1:142328-143233 GCF_000485595.1 Priapulus caudatus | reverse complement strand
GTCAAGATAGTCTATATCTATATAGTCAAGATAGTCTATATCTATATAGTCTATATTATGACTCTACTGGTTATATAACGTCATTTAATTCCCAGACCCGCTCTCGTCGGAAATATCAGCGGGTGAAACGCAAGTGCCTGCCTTCTTCAAGACAAACCTTCGCAGCTGGATTAACTCGTCACACAGCGCTCGCAGGCAGCAGCTGCGGCCGTGCGTGACCACATCGGCGACGGGCGTACGTTTAACGAGGCCACACATGCTTCACGCTTTGCCGCCACAGCGCGCGCTAGGCTCGTACGTATAGCACGTACAACTACGAGAATGGCCCGCGAGATATTTTTGGTTTCTGCGTATTCGAGTGTGTGCGCGTGTAACAGTCGATAGTCAGCATTTTCGTTCTGATCGGAGTTGTCGACAGCGGTAGTGCTGTGATGCAATGCGTATGAACATGCGCACTCTAGATCTCTCCTTACCCTTCAAGATGTAATACACCTAGTACATCTCGCACGCTGCAATGCGTATTAACATGTGCACTCTCTCCTTACCCTTCAAGATGTAATACACCTAGTACATCTCGCACGCTGCAATGCGTATTAATATGCGCACTCTAGATCTCTCCTTACCCTTTAAGGTGTAATACACCTGGTACATCTCGCATGATGCAATGCGTATTGACATGCGCACTCTCTCCTTACCCTTCAAGATGTAATACACCTGGTACATCTCTCACGCTGCAATGCGTATTAACATGCGCACTCTCTCCTTACCCTTCAAGATGTAATACACTTAGTACATCTCTCACGCGGCAATGCGTATTAACATGCGCACTCTCTCCTTACCCTTCAAGATGTAATACACTTAGTACATCTCTCACGCGGCAATGCGTATTAACATGCGCACTCTCT
>NW_014577187.1:141384-142318 GCF_000485595.1 Priapulus caudatus | reverse complement strand
CTCTTGATATATATATATATATCAAGAGATTTAATGTTTGATTGGTGGGCGGTAGTATTGATATCACCCGATCGTGCGTACTGCGTGATACCACGATCAAGTGCATGCTGCGTGATGTCACGATCACGTGCGGGCTGCGTGATGCCACGATCAAGTGCATGCTGCGTGACGCCACGATCACGTGCGTGCAACGTGATTGCAGTAACAATTGCTTGCTTGATAAAACACTTCGTGAGATTGTATGTGTTCCGCTCACGAGGAGTAAAATAGTAGACCATTATATTCTCAATAACTCTTTCAGAAAACACCATCTTATTGCAACAATGACAAGCGTGCGGTGCTAAAGGAAGTCGAACGTTGAAATTGAATCCAATAACTTTGTTTTCGTTGAGGTCTTTTCGGAAAATGCCTAGCGGACAAAAACGGTCTATATTGCGTTAGCGAAAACGTCGGTGAGAGTTTAGAGCAGCAATTTTCTCAGGTTTCCGTCCTCATTACTATCATGTCTGTCTCATCCTCAGTAATAGTTGCCGTCGACGCGAAAAGAACACTAACCGCTGCTAACTTGCACTAACTGCGTAGGAAATGATCTCTCAATCATAGGGCGGCACATTTTGAGTTGGCTGCATTTTTCCTCATTAATGGCGATCTCGAAAAAAGTCTCAGCCACGTTTCGTCCGCGTCTCAAAGCCACGTCTCAACGACGTCTCAACCATGTCTCAACCACGTCTCAACTACGTCTCATACGAGTCTGAGTCACGTCTCGTCTATGTCTCAAAGCCACATCTCAACCACGTCTCAACTGCGTCTCATACGAGTTTCAACCACGTCTCAACAACATTCCAACCACGTCTCAACTACGTCTCATACGAGTTTCAACCACGTCTCAACAACATTCCAACCACGTCTCAACTACGTCTCATACGAGTTTCAA
>NW_014577187.1:137076-140361 GCF_000485595.1 Priapulus caudatus | reverse complement strand
GAAGGGAGAGAGGCAGAGGAGGGGGAGAGAGAGGGAGAGATGACAGAGGGAAAGAGAGAGAGGAGAGAGAGAGAGGAGGCAGAGGAGATTGAGAGGAGGAGAGACAGAGAGAGACACAATAGAGGGAGCAGAGAGAGAAAGAGGCAGAGGGAGATGGAGAGAGAGAGAGACAGAAGGACAGGGAGAGAGAGGCAGAGAGCGAGAGACAGATGGAGGCAGAAAGCGCGCGAGAGAGAGCGAAAGAGCTAGAGAGAGAGAGAGAGAGAGAGAGAGAGAGAGAGAGAGAGAGAGAGCGAGAGAGAGAGGCTTAATTGTAGAGATGGTTTTTCGGCACGATGATAGACCAATTAGCGTTAGTTGCTCGTTAAGATCGCTTGCAGAAGATGCGGGACTGCGGTTTGAATCCAACGGGGCGTAATTCGATCTAGCGACGACCGACGATAATCATCAAGTATGCGTCACAGCCGCGGCTGCCACGCGTGCATGCATGAGCTAGGCCTTTTACATGATCAACGTCCTCCCCCTCACAGACCTCCCAACGGAGCATGCCGAGCGCAAAAGTGAGAACGCTGTTTGACGAGGCGCAGCGACAGTGGTATAGAGTTAAAGCTGCTCGCACGCGATCTTCTTTTTTCCCGCCGTTCTCTAAACTCGCGCACGCAATCTGGCTATCAAATTAAGCTGACGAGATCGTCGTGATCACGCGCGCAGCTGGGTAGCCATGTCGCCGCCCGCCTCGCCGCCACACACAGGTGACTGCGCAGTTCCCGCGTTCGGTCGCACACCCGCTACGCAACGAACACAGCGCCATATTTGCCGACGAATAAAGCGTCATTCGTCGTCCTTGAAATATTCAGCTTCTTTCGTCTTCCTCTTTTCGCTCGGGATGTTCAGCTTCTTTCGGCACACGCCCCGCGATGTTTTAACATGACAACCGTGTGCGCGTGTACGCAATTACTAGTCACGTACCCGGCGTAGCGAAGATCACTAAGGGATTCTAGTCGTGTTTTTTTTTCATTATTAAAGGCGTGTTTACACGGACGTTTTAGCCCGAGCCTAATTAGGCCCGCGCCAAATTTGGCTCGAGCCGAGCGTTCACACGGACGGTTTTTCGGGGGCGTGCCGAGTTAGCACGAGCCATGCAATTTGGTCCCATCGAAAACGTCTGACCAGGCCCGAGCTAAATTTTAGCACCAGCTAAATCTGTAGAGCGGTAGATGCCGCAAGTGTCGAACGTGTACTTCGACGAAATAAAGTCCAAAACAATATAAAAATTCGAAAAATTTGATCAGGATGCATGTTTTCAACATTGATAATTGAACTCGGAACGGAAGTAAACACTGAATCGTACACAACGCCATCTCGCGATATACTGCCAAAGTATCTGTGCGATATTTGTGCAATAAAATTTATTTGAATTTGAATTTGAATTTGAATTTGAATTTGACAGACAGTATTCACTTGCGTACGTGTGAACGCTCCGACTCAAACCAGCCCGAGCCAAATTTAGCTTGAGCCAAATTTATCCCATTTAGCTCGAGCCAAACCATTACCGTGTGAACGCGGTATAAATCTCGGATGTATTTTCTGTTTGTTTGTCTGTCGGCGTCGGCACTTTTGATATCTCTCTCTCTCTCGTCAACGCGCGATTAGAGAGAGATGGCGGGCTTCAACATAGAGTAGCGAACGCATTAGCGTAGAGCGCTGCGATGCAACTTTATTAAACCCTGGAGGTGCTACTGACCAGTAGAGGGCGTCTGTGGATGGTCTAAGTGCGGATAAACGGACAAAAGACGGGAACACTTGTGCGTAAAGCTCTCGATAGTATCGTATATGAATTTCCTGATATGTTTGAGTGAGCAGAATGTGCATTTTCTTGGTGTGTGTGTGTGTGTGTGTGTGTGTGTGCGTGCGTGCAAGTCTTGTTGTTGTGTTTGGCTCTAAGTGATTGCAATTTGAGGTGTATTAATTATTACGGTTTCATCTCCCCCCCCCCATCCGCTCTTATTCTATCTTCCCCTCTCTCTATTGACATAGGCAAAGATTGTAAGGTCTGAAGCAGAGATAAGTCCTATTATTTCTTTGCTGATGTGCGTGCTGTCGGCTAGATGCTGTAACATTCGCATTCGGGGTGCGAGACCTTGTTGTTTGGCTGAATTGCGGAGAAACTATCTCATTAGAATTATTAAAATTCCGTCATATTCGGAGGGTCGTATTAAAATTATTAAAAAGACGGTCGAACTGACTTCATCATCCGCCAGTGCGCGAACTCCAAATACTGAGGCTACGGTCACGTCACCCCGACGCCCGCCGCTTCTTGGTCACTAACTCTCCCCACAATTCACCTGCCTCCTTGGTCTATGCGATCTCAAAACATGTACTAAGTCAGCAATCAGCAACTCCCTCAACCAGAGCGATAAAGTTCTGAGCCATCTTTCTCCTCGATGGCTTCAAAAAAACTAGTACTATATATATCAGTCACTCGCACCTATACTATCAATATATTATATACAATACTATACTATAGTACTATAGTAATGACATTATAAAATATATAGGACGGTTTTAGGACGGTGTTTTTTCGCAGTGTATCTGCCTGCACTAAACAACTGTCAATCCACCATTTTCCGCAAAAAACTAATACATCAGGTTATATTAAATAGTAGTATAGGGGAGTAATCAAAGCTAAGAGAGATCAAGACTCCAGAGTCCATCCAGGTATAGTATTAGCGCTCCTTGATATGTATATTATACTACTAGTGCACGGCAGACATGCTCGTGAAACACCTCCCTCCATAAACGTTACGGGAATGCGCCGCACCCAAATGCCAGAAGAGTGGGCAGCTTCCTCCGCTAATAAGCAATCGAACGGGCGTCTTGATGCCCACAGGCCCGCGGCTTCCCAGAAAACATCTACTCGGCAAGTCAGTTAGCCATAGCCAGACGATCTCTTTGCATTACTCGCGTTCAACGAGAATGATGAAAATACGTTGCACTTCGTATCTTTCGCTGTTGCCTGACCACCGCGACCAGAACGTCGCCGTTACGACTATACCTTCCAAACGCCTAGCGACCGTGTGCTATACATCAGTGCGCCCTACCGAGTGCCGTAAGGATAGTGAAATTGTTGATATATATATATATAGTATATATATAGTGTGTGTGCGTGTCCGGCTGTGTGTGTGTGTGTGTGTGATGTGTGCGTGTGCTTGTGCTGCTTTGCCGTGCGTGGCGTGCGTGGCGCGTGTGTGTGTGCTGTGTGGTGTGTGTGTGTGGTGTGTGTGT
>NW_014577187.1:130538-137051 GCF_000485595.1 Priapulus caudatus | reverse complement strand
TTCTCTCACGTCACTTTTCGTCTCTCTTTATATTTCATTATATATATATTATATTATATAATTATATTATATATATATATATATAATATATAACGGTTTAGACGTGTTTTTCGCAGTTGTATCTGCTGCCAACATGTCAATCCACTATTTTTTTTACCGCTAAAAAATCAATATCAGGCATATATAATTATTTAATTATCAAGAGCTAATAATATCAAGTAGCTAATAAGAGGTATTATTAGCTCTGATATCATATTACTAATCTACTTAGTGCAGAACAGACATGCTGTGAACACGTCTATAACCGTTACGGTCGGTCGCACATGCAGGAGTGGGCAGTTCTCGCTATAATAGCAATCGATAGGTCTGTATGCCCACACCGCGCGCTTCCCACACTTACTCGTCGAGCTCAGAGAGAGAGAGAGAGAGAGAGAGAGAGAGAGAGAGGGTGTGTGTGTGTGTGTGTGTCATGTGCATTTTGATGACGAATTGCGTGCCAATTAACGGAATAGTCCGCCCGTGAATGATCGGAGGCTATATGTGAAACGAACTTTTTTAAAGTCGCCCGTTTTAATTTCATGCCCGGGCCCAACGTCCTTCCAATATATTAATACGCATTCGCACAGTACATTTTACCATATAGAACTCGAAATCGATTATTAACAAACTTCACTTATCTAGTTGGAATCAATCTCACACTCTTCATTCCATTCACAACAAAAACTTGAATACGCATCATTTAAAGAAGGCAGTGTAGCGCAAAAATTGCGTTTTCCTTAACAATTACTCCATATAAGGTTATATCACACAGGACCTGTACTACTTCCATGTCTGTTACTAATTAAGTTCGGCCGTAGTATTTATTTCACGTGTCAGTCGTTGCGCGAAAGATTTTTATTAAATAAGTTCCGCTTCCGTGACGATGAAAGATTAGCGCGAATAGAAATCTAATTACGTGCAACAATCTGCGTAAATTGGTATCGGTTGAGGGTGTATTAATCCTACGCATCAAATGATTACGGACGAGTGCGATTTGCATCGCTTGTTCACAATATCGCACGCACCATTGCACACATCTCCGCGTCATTCCAGATTTTAATCACGCGTGAAAACATGGCTAATTGCTCCGCGGTTCGGATCTCCATTTCTTCAGGATTGTTTTTGATCTCGATTCATTCTTCTTCCTTTACTTTTTTTCCTCATTTTCGTATCTCATATCTTTTCTGTACCCACTGAATGCGAGTCGCCGCGGCGTCGGAGTTTTCGCGAGCGTCGGGACAGGTTGTCATCTGACACTGCGCGCGTGTGAACGTCGTGCACGCACAGCGGAAATGATTCCAGCAAGAGACCTAACGGGCGTCTGATGCCGTGTTACATATCGCCTCGTAGCTGTAGAGTCGGAAATTCACGGCGTGCGATCTATCAACCGCAAAACCAAGGCGAACATCGGGCAGCAGCGCGCATGCGCACATGGATGACATGGATGGCATCAGACTTTATTATCCTCCGCACGTAGTGCAGCGGAGGGTATTGTTTTCGTGCTCGTGTATCGTGCTCGAGGTAGACACTTCAAACTTGGTCCACATGTGCATCTTATGGAGCGCTGGAAACCTATTGATTCTGAGTGACCTTGACCTTATTATCATATAATTATTAAGTATATTGTCATTAAGTATATTTCCAACGCTGGGTCGTAGCGGAAGGACCATACCATTGCTAATGCGGGGCGAGGGTTTCAGGCGGTATTTCCAGGCGTGTTGTGTGTGGCAGAGTGTGTTCACTGCGCTGTAGAAGAAGCCAATTCGTAGTTATGCATTTAGCATGCACATTGCACATTTGCAGGTTTCATACAAATATACACGTACACAATTTCCCCATTTTCGTTGTTTTAATTGCTTGTACAATGTATTTAGAGGTCTAACATTCCTCCTTGTTTATATTCATGTAGTTCAATGTGCATTAAACATGAATCAATATATCTGCTTTGCAAGTTACATGTCTATGTCTGAGTGTGCATTTCTGTTCTATTCGAATTAACATATCCATGGAGCAAAAAGACATCCATAAATAAATGACATCCCACAATGAATATCATACATACATGCACGTAAACATCCAAAAACAAAAGGCACAGGCAGAGCGTCGATCGGTTCAGTATAAAAAAAACAAGGACAACGTCAGCCATTACAATACAAGTAGCAACCTCAGCCTACAAAAATATCACAGGTGTAGTGATCGCGTATGCGGAGGATTCGCACTCCCCGAGTGCTTCTTTCTAGTTACTGTTGCGCAGGTTCTACGTAGATATGTTGCTCTTTTAGATGAATCTGTAGGCGGCTCTGATGGTCGGTAGGGTGCGCTAGTAGTGATGCACGCGGTGTCTTGCGCGTTAGTGTGTGCATGCGTGCGTGAGTCCGAGCTTGTGTGCGTGTGTGCGTGCGTACGTGCGTGCTTGTATACTTATGTAGTTATGAGACACTTTCGACCGAGTCGACTTAGATTAACTAACCTCAGC
This sequence comes from Priapulus caudatus, assembly GCF_000485595.1. Lineage (NCBI taxonomy): Eukaryota > Metazoa > Priapulida > Priapulimorpha > Priapulimorphida > Priapulidae > Priapulus > Priapulus caudatus. The sequence goes on along the minus strand of NW_014577187.1, from coordinate 134,536 downwards.
TCCATATAACGCCATATAATTATATTATAAACGTGCTTGCCCCCCCTCCCCCGCGCAAGTATATCGCAGCGTTATACTGAGTGAACTGGTGAACTGGCAAGTACCCTTAAAGTGATTACGTCACGTAAATAGTAAAAGTAAAAAATATTATGTCCACTTTTTCACAAAATGTAAGTGATTATGTTCGCTTTCATGGTAAAATTGCTGCATTATATTTCCTGTTCTGCTATTCCATTCGATGTGAACAAACCCTCGTGACGCATACATAGCCCATAGCAAGCATTTCATGTCACGATAAATATATCAAATCGCCCAGATTTTTTGGGATTTTTAACTAGTTGAAAAACAATCTTATCAGGTAAGAATTTGAGGATACATTTAGTGCCGTTAGTACTTACTGTTCATGTAAAAAAAAATTGCAACAACATTTTTACAATTATACACCATAGAAAATTCGTGACGTAGTCAATTTAAACGAATTTTTCCTTATTCTCCTAGCTCATTGTTATTCATGCCGCAGCCATTCCCCCAAATAACTGCTACGGGCATCTCCCAATCAGTGCGACAAAGAGGAAATTCGATCAAACGAAACACTTTGCGATACCTGGCGGCAGCGAAGTCTTCGTACATCACGAAAAAATGACAGACTCTGTGACGACGATGACAACGCACGGCGCATGCGCGTGATGAAACTTCTACCGCGTAGGCGCGCAGAGGCGCGAAAAGAAAAATGCAGCTTCGCACGCCCGATGTACGTAGGCGCTTTAGAAAATTGCGCTGTTCGCAGGGGGGGGGGATAGTCGAGAGTATAGCTCTGCGTGCGTGATTAACCAACGCAAGAAGAAAGCCGTCACCTTCCGTATGCTCCGACGTCACGTCGCTTTACGTATTTAGCTCGAGACGTCGGCTCCATCGCACGCAACACGGTCGGCAATTGTCCGTCGGCGATATCGTGTCGTGTCGACGTTGTCGTCGCGACACTAGACGACCGTCGCTGCATCTGTCAATCAGGCTCACGCGCCCGCGGGAGGGAAGTGATAGATTGCCGTAAGATCAGGACTCCTTGCTGGGAATTGCATCAGGCACGTAGCTTGTCCGGGCAGCGTCGTACGACGAGTGGCAGAGACAAGTCTAGAACGATGCCGAGCTGTGCGCAACTTTGTGCAAATTAGCGCTCGAAGCGTATACGTGCAAAGAGTACTGTATACGCTGTATATTTCGCGGTGGTTTAATTTTCGCGAGTTTCGCGAACGCGTCCCCGACTCGAAAATAACAACACGCGAATAATTCATACCAAATAATACCGAGTAATTCATAATTCACCGACAGCAAAATTGTCCGTCAAGTCTAAATTCGCGAAAATATCTGTACGCAAAAATATGGCGTATAGGCCTACAATATTTTTACAGTAAAGAAGAGTTGGCAAGGGATGCGCATAGTCACATTAGATTTCAGCAGTCCTCGGAATCCGTTAGACGTGTAATTACTAGCTTATCTATTTACTAAAAGATTTTGAAATGGCTTTTCCGCGTGTCTTCACAACGCGCACATGAAGCGAAACAAATCTATGAATATTATTACGTGAATAGAAAATTAATATAATAGAGTGAATATATGCTGTGCTAATAACTTGCAGTTAATACGAAGATGCAAAACGGGGGAATAAGGATTCATTGCCTTCTGGAATGATTAGGCGGTGGCGAATATATATAGTCATATCTCACTAGGCGTTAGACAAAGCGCGTGTCATTAGTGGACACGTCTTTTAATAATACGCATAATGATATTACGTCTACATTGAACGACCATCATCGTAGAATTATTGTTATAGTGATGCCATGTACTATGATGATCTATATTTACGTATGAATGAATACTCGCAAGCTATAAAACGGGACAGATACGCTCAATCGATAAAGTTTCATTGGCATCGGAAAACGTTTGTTACAAAATGAACGAAGTAACATCACAAAAAAGCTCTCGAGAATGCTCCGTGACTAATAGGTTTTCGAACAGTACAATCCTGCAAGTCGGTGGTTTCGATAACAGACAGTCGTTGGTCACGGTCGTCGTTCGTAAGCGATTCATAAGATAATGAAAGAATGCGAGATTGGGATCAAGATTTCTATATTGCTATTCTTGCTATCTAGCTGGGGTTCAACATGCTTTGTGGCTACAGAATAACCCTGCCGGTATCCCACGTTGAGTGCACCGCAACACTGTAGACATGTGCATCAGTGCGTAATGGATCTAACGAGTAATATTTTACGAATTGTCTTTACTTCGACTCATTTTGCTCGCATCTGACACTTGATCACGCGTAATCATAAAGTTGTTAGACTACAATAATAATAATAAGACAGAATAATAAGACACCCGGACTGTAGTGCCTGCAATCGGCACGATTTCACACGCGCATAATTTATCTACAGTAGCGACACCTACATCATTATACATCGGGATGTCATCCCGAGTTTAAAAAAGAGACCCTACACCCCCAAAGTTTGCTAATGTATCGGATTTATTTATTTTGAGAAGAATCAACAGCTTGGTGGATATTGGCAAGGGTAGGGTTAGACGGCTACATAATATGCTATTTATCTATCTGTATATATATATTCAAGAGCTAATAAATAGCGGTATTTATTAGCTCTTGATATATTATATATATCGGAGATGCATCTCACCTGCTCGGTGGCACACGCGTACACAGGGGAAACGGGAAGATCGGCATTAGCCACTGCTACGCATTCAAATCCTCTAAGGTTACATACCGTGGCTCTATTAGCGATATCAGGAGTCTATCAATATTGATAGTGAGCATTAAAACAGCTGCGTTCCTGTCGTCAAATACGTCGATGACCTTATTATAGGTATACCCATTAGGAAACTAACGCATTAGCGTTATTCATATACCGTTAATAAAAGATGTAGGAAATAATCGAGTTCGAGTTGTTTTTATTGTTGCAAATTGGCCAAATATATCTACGAAGGGTTTATCAACACATCGGGCATCGTTCTCAGACATAGGCCTACTACACAAAGCGGGGGCGGGGGAAAACCAATACAAGAAGGCATGCGTGAATAAAATCGATGAGTAAACATGCGTCTAGTTTAGTTAGTTTCAATTTACGCGGCCGCAGTCGTGACAGCTGCCACTATATTTAATTAATAACTGTATCATTGCCATACGAACAAATACCCGGGAAGACGTCGCGAATGTAATCAGTCTTGTTCCAGGTTTGCGTGCACTGGGGTGTATTACAGTCATCGTCGGCTACGCAAATCTGTGCTTCCCTCCTGGCGGAGTTAATAAAGCGCAGCACGGGCGCAGCTATCTTACAGCTTCCGCGCATGTTTCCTAATCTCTCGGCCATGTAATGCGGATAATGTGTTCCACAGCCGCTAATGCACATGTGCATATATTATGCAATTGAACTTTTTTCGTCTGTCTTAAAAATGCGCGCCGATACGGAGAGTCGGTTTTGCGAAGAAGCGCTGAGTAACATCTGCAGGGGAATAAAAACAAGAGTCGGTCATTGGGCATTACGGCACGGTCGGCACCGCGGGTGCGTAATGTCTGAAAATTGTTTATTTACCGTCGGGCTTCTTAGTGTTATTTTAACATTACACACGCGTGTGCACGCTATATCGCACTTACGTATACACAAGACACTCGGTAAGGCTCGTGCGTCAACGCGTGCATGGAATCATGATGCCTAATAATAATAGTATTATGAGCTCTTGATGGAAATCACACTCGCATGTGTGCATGTACGCATCCGCACATACACACGCGCTCACACACACGCGCACACGCACACTCACACACACACACACAAACACACACACACACACACACACACACACACACACACACACACACACACACACACACACACACACACACACACACACACACACACACACACACACACACACACACACACACACACACACACACACACACACACACACACACACACACACACACACAC
>NW_014577187.1:111324-130528 GCF_000485595.1 Priapulus caudatus | reverse complement strand
TAATAACTTACTCTACTCTCGTACTCTACCACTACTATACTAAGTACGTATATATTTTGTAGTACGACGTAGTAGTATACTACTCGTCAACACACACACACAACACACACACACACACACACACACACACACACACACACACACACACACACACACACACAAACACACACAATTAAACAGACGGTACATGTTGACTGAGAACAGCCGTACTAGAGTATATATCGTTCTTTTATATATTAGAGGAATTAATTAAAAAGTTTCTGACCTCATCGCTGTCGATCTATATCTTTCCGCTGATAATAACGTCTATTGATGCGCACAGCACAATGGAACTCTGAATCACATACCAAAAAATCGACATCCCCATTCCAAAAAAGCGGGGGGAAACATTGCGTATCATCATATCATCGTGCGCTAGTTTCTTTATACGGATAGCTTCTTTTTTGATCTATTGCGTAATATGCGTTATAGCAAGCGATCGTATCTTACACAAGATACCATGTGTACCTTCGATAGAACACCGACAGCGAGTGCATATAGCAGCCGACCGCAAATTAATGCATGCCCTGATCCTAGAATTAAACTTATTAATTATAATTAATTAACTAGAAATCCCAAACAACTATCGGCTTTGTCGACGTGTTAATTATCAGTTGCAACCGTAGCGTCGTCGCGCCCTCTATATTGTGAAGTTGATGCATTTCGATTTTCGTTTTTTAGTCTACCTTAACAGTTGTCGCTAGTTACCTTAACGCTTAACGCTAGTCTGTTTACTAGTCTAACGCAGTTTGCCTATACTTTGAAACGCGCAGGATCGATGATTGAGAGCATCCACGAGAGGATAAAGCCGAAGCCGTGCGGAGTGGGTTACTTCGCCTGTGGGAACACGACGGCCTGCGTGCTGCAGAAGCAGCAGTGTGACGGAACATGGCACTGCCCCAACGGCGAGGACGAGACGTATGAACTGTGCCGTAAGTTGCGCGAACTCGATAAAATAACCCGGATAATAATAACCCGGTTACGTTTTTCGTTTGCATAATTCTCATGTGATTCACTGACCCGCTGCCATTTCACCGTATTAATTCTTCAACAGATCATAATAGATGGGTACCACACACGCACCATTAGACGTTGTGATGGCCGTAGCACACACAAACGCATACACACACACACACACACACACACACACACACACACACACACACACACACACACACACACACACACCCCGCACACGCTCACGCACTAAATGTCCGCACCACAAGCAACGCACAACACGGCAACATGCACACAGCACGGCACACACGGCACACAGTGGCCGCACATGCACACCACGCGACGACACGAAAACACAGCGCACAACGCACATCACACGCACACAAATCAATTACTCGGTATTCAGATAAAGCCTTTAGGCTAATTTTTCATTAGGCCATCCGAGCGCCCTATAGACAAATCTGAAACGTTCTTGCTTATTAGTCATGGTTGTAGCCTTGAATTGCTACAGAAATGTATCACCGTCATTTTTCTTTTTCATTCGAGGTGAAAAGTTCAAACTCAAAAACAACGGCCAATCATGAGGTGGCGAAGTTTTTCGCAATGCCAAGAGCAACGCAAATCGTACAGTAGTTTTCCCGCCGCATGAGGTTTCCTCTTATTTGCGACCCGCATATAAATTTCGTTCTTACCGCAGTAACGACCACGCGCCGACTGAACATTATTAAATTTTCTTGCGCGCGAAAGCTTATAATTCTAAACGTACCACTAGAAAAAGTGATATTGTCCAATATTAACATGTTGGCGTTTGGCAGAACCTGTTTCTGAGGTCACTGCCGACTATTTGAAATTACCATAATAAGCAAATAATCGCTTAACGACATTCTATGATAGACAACCGCTATTTGCCATGGCAATCGGCTTTGAATCCCATTGCAGATAGATTAACAGCGTCCACAGCGAAATTGTACGATGCACAATACTTAAAAGTGCAATCAACAATTGCCAGTAAAGTGCACGGCGAGTTGTTTCTTATCTGTCCACATCTTTCAAATCAAACCATACCATCAGCGCGATTCCCAAATGAACTTGTATCGCAGAATGAAATTCTGAACTCGAATCACGGTAACATTGACCGTTAGTCTTTGTTTCCCATTTGACGTTGCGCAAATAGGAAATGGTTCTGACCTACTTTCTATATTTAAAAATAAAATAGAAAATAGGAAATTGGTTTCTGAACTGATATTGTTTCACCATGACGTTGCAATACGGAAATGGTTTCTGACCTATTTTCTATTTTTAAAAGCTGAAAATCGAAAAAATGAGAATGGAAAATAAGCGAAAGGTTCGGACCCGTTTCCTATTTGCGTTCTAGCCACGTTCAAATTCACGGAAGGCAAATGCAATTCGCAAAACATCGAACGAACAGAATTGCGCCGATACAAACAAGATCTGCCGCGCAAAAAATTACAAATTTCTTAGTCTTGTCTTGAAAACGCTCGACTGTACACACAAAACCCGATATCTGACAAAATTGAAAGAAAACAATTTAATTCATATACAGCTTAACAATCAGTACAATCAGTTTGTAGTGGATGGTAACAAGACCCAGAACAACTGTCATCAAAATGATCAATAACGTCACCCTGGTTTCTAGGGTAACTAATGTAGTAAGACCATTAGTCATACAGGTATATAACCATATTTAGTAAATAGTACTAGTACAATGCACAGTGGTGAGGTAACTCCCCTACAGTACAGTGTACTGATAGTAAATATACACCGTTATGATGTAGTGACAGTGTACGTGATGTAAAATACTGGAAGTGACATACCGTCGCACGCGGCCGTGTGGCGGACTCAATATGCTAGGAAGAGAAGGGAGAAGGATAACTGGATGAAGGAGGAAGGGAAAAGGGAGAAGGTAGTGGAAAGAGAAGGGGAGAAGAAAAGGTGGAAGAAAGAGAGGGAGAAAGCGGTGGGAGAAGAGAGGGAAGAAGAGAGGTGTTGGAGAAATGAGGGGGAAAGCGTCTGAAGCTCCTCCTCTCTCACCCACTTCTCCTCCCTGCCACCCACTCTCCTCCCCCCTCCTCCCTCCACAATTCCTTCTCCCTTTCCTCCTTCCGTCCCACCACTTCTCGCGCGATCCTCCTTCCTTACCAGCTTTGGCCCCTCCTCCTTCTCACTCACCTGCCTTCTCCCTTCGCTCCATTCTCTCACCACCTCTCCCCTTCTCCTTCCTCCTCCACTCAGCTCTCCCCGCTCCTCCTTCTCTCTATCCAGCTTCCTCCCTCCCTCCTTCCCACCCACCCTCTCCCTTCTCCCTCCTCCTCTCACCAGCTCTCCCCTCCTCCTCTCCACCAACTTCTCCCCTCCTCCTTCTCCACCACCATCTCCTTCTCAACCATTCCATCCTTCTCACCAGCTTCTTCCCCTCCACCACCTTCTCCTTTTCCGCCTCCAACCAGCTCCTTTCCCCCCCTCCCTTATCCCTTCCCCTTCCCCCCTCCCTTATCCCCTCTCCCTTCATCGCCCCCCTCCCCTTCCACCACGCTGCTTCTCCCCCTCCTCACCCAACCTTCATCCCTCTGCCCCCCTCATCAACCACCTTCTCCCTTCTCCCCCTTCAACACACGTCTTCTGCCTTCTCCACTCGACTTCTCCCCCGCACCTCCTCCCTTCTCCCCCTCTCTCCTTTTCCACACACTTTCTCCCCCCCTCCTCCTTCTCCCACACCAGCTCTCTATTCTTCCCCCTCTCCTCCCACCAGCTCCCTCTCCGCCCGCGCTCCCTTCCTCCTTCTCCACCAGCTCTCCCCCCTATTCTCCACCAGCTCTCCCCCTCCTCCACCACCTCCTCCCCTTCTCCCCTCCTCCTTCTCCCACCAGCTTCTCCCCTCTCCCCCTCACTCCAACCAGCTCCCTTTCTCCCCCTCCTTCTCCCCCAGCTTCTCCCCCTCCTCCTTCTCCCCACCAGCTCTCCCCTCCCTCCACCACCGTTCTTCCCTTCTCCCCCTCCTCTTTCTCGGCCACCACTTCTCTCCCTCCTCCACCAAACCTCCTCTTCCCCTCCTCCTCTCCACCAACTCTCCCCCTCCATCCCTTCTCCAACATACCCTTCTCTCTCCTCTCCCCCTCCCCTTCGCCACCAGCTTCTCCCCTCGCTCCTTCCTCCCCTTCCCTCTCTCCGCACCAGCTCTCCCTCCTCCTCTCCACCACCTTCCCCTCTCCCCCCTTTCCTCCTTCTCTCGCACCACCTTCTCCCTGCTCCCCTTCCCCTTCTCCACCATCCCTTCCCCCTCATGTCCTAACCATAATTGATCGGCAATACGCCGGCCGTCTATAGCCCAAATTGAATTCTTATCCACACTGCCGCCGTGCGTATAGCCATATTTGAGTCCGCCATCAAACGCCGCCGTGCGTATACCATACTGAAATCTTATCGCACACCCGCCGTGCGTAATAGTCCTCGGCCAAAATATACACATCCAGTACATTACTTATATTAATTACTGGATACAGATGTGTGTGTGTGTGTCAAATAGCGTGCCGTGTGTTACATGCCTTGCGTGTTTTCAATGCGTTGCGTGTTTGCATCATGTAATATTTTTTTTTAAAAATAGCTACCCCCACCCCCAATTCTGACAGTCACTGCTGCAACTTAAATAAATTAAATTTCTAACCAAATAAGCTTAACATGTTTATCTATCCTGTATATTGTTTTTTTGGTTAAACTCAGTTTATTTGGTCGGTTACAGGTAATGCATTCCAAACGACTGCGAAGAGACTGCGCTAAACCCATGGCTGGTTGCTGAGAAAACGGGGAAATTTGTTGCCCGCCCACTGCGACTGCATGCGGCCTTGCGAGCAAGAACAGGGCTGAATCAGTTGAACGCCAACCAAAGGACATCCATTTGTAATGCTTTTTAACACAAGTTTTACAGCGACAGGTTACTCGTATCCTTAGTAAACACCTTCACAATACAGGATATTTATTACGATCCTTACGGGATCGCACAATTCGTAAAAGTACACACGGATTTCTTTTTACAGAGTTTGGCCACTTTACGACGGATTTAACGTGTTAATTGACAAAGCTCTTACCGGTTTATTACAATTACATTTATTACGATGTATTTAAACGCCAAAATTCCCACATTTGTTAAGATTGCACGATAACTAATACACTTAAAACGGCATTTTACGCTAGCTTTTAGCGGAATATATTACGAATCTTACGATTCATCGAAGCTTTTACGTTTAGTTATCTACCTGTTTTACGTCGTGTTTACGAATGGTACGCAGTTTAGTTACGAGTATTCACTGGAGTCTTACGATTTTGGCAAATAAGTAATAATAAAAATCATCCTGCAAATCTCAATGGCTAGCTCACAACTTGTGACTACCTTCTTCCTTTGGAGCCATGATTTAGATATTGTAGAGTAGATACAGAGATGTGACGGTCCTTACTCTCTTGAAGAACAACTAAAATGACGTGTTCGATTTGTGCAGCCTTTCCTAAATCGAACAATATACGTAAACGTATACCGTATCTATTCGTAAAGTGCTCCAGTAAATAAGCTCGTAACAATCCGTACAAATTGTAGAAAGCTTGTTAACGAGTCATTTAGCGGATTATTGCGAGCAGTTACGGATGGTTACTGTGTTTGCGAGCGTTTACGATAGCTTACGGATTGTACGAGTATTACGGACAAAAATCAATCCGTGGACACTCGTCGAAAGATTTTGACATGTAAAAAAAATTTCCTCTCCTTTCACAGTATCCTTACGATGTCTGCGAGTTGTGACCCAGTAATAAACCGAGCGAGTTATTTACGGATGTCTGCTGATTGACTACGAAGTGGCGATCCGTAAGGACTCGTAAGAAAAAATGCCGTGTAAGGTGAAGCGGTAATAATAAGATTTGGACTAATTAAAAAGTTGCAAAGATTTTAAAAACCCAACCATTATTTAATGAAAAAATTTTGATAAAATAGTGATACGAAATAGTGCGCCGTATGTGCGCATACCATTACATACTTAAATACATGTGCTGCTTACGCAATGCTCACATTCGCTTGGATTCCCAGCTTCCGCCCACGCTTTAAAAATAGTGCTAGCATGACTGCATGCAGTTTGTGGATTACATACATAAGTGTGCGCAAGGTACCGGCTAGCTGTTTCAGTGTTTGTAACATCTTCAGTCATCTTGTTCATGCACAATTTTACAAACCTTTGTCCATCAGTTGTACCCGTAGAGTAATTAAAATCAAAATAAAATATAGTGCTATTGACCTTTGTTGTAAAGTCAGTGCCGACATTTTATTTAATGAAAAATAAATTGATCGGCTGTGTCTGCAAATGTGCTCAGCTGATAACTATATTTTGAAAATAAAAAATCTGTTGTACAAATATCAGAAATGAGTTGTTGAATAACCTTATTCTACTGAATTGTAATAAATAAAACATTCAAAATATTAGTATTTCATTCTTATTTATATTTTTGCAAGACGCATGGATATAACTTGTTTGAAAAATATTTGACACTGTCTATAAAACACAAGGTACATACATGTTGCAAGATTCCACAAGGACTGCATGCGTATGAAAATACCAGATGGTTATTTCAATATAAAACAAACCCAAACGAGTAGCTACCCAACTGGTTCTCAACTTACATTCTCCCCTGCACCCCAAGCAGCATATCCATTATTTTTCCCTTATGCTCTCATCCTTGGGTTGCTTTACATAACAATAATAAATTAGCATTTCAAAGCATGCCGTTAATGTGAGACTGGTTTTTTTCTAAGTTACAAAATCATAACTTCATCGCCAGATTAATAACAGAAATACAGTTGTTGTTGTTTAATTAGCACACTATTTTAGTAACAAGATATTTACATGTACATGACATGTCACAGTACACTAGACCAATCACTATACTAAGCAAAGCTTATACAACATAACATGCACAATAAAATGAGTGCGTGATTCTCAGTCCATCGAAAATATTCTACGGTATCTCAACTCCATAACATTAGACAAATCAGTGTATAATAAACTACTGTATGCTTTATACACATAACCTTCATCAAACAGCATTTTAATTCAATCATGAACACTGGTGGCCCAGAAATTCAATACATTGCAACATTTACGGCGTCACAGTTACTAGTTCGAATGTGAGTGCCACATCTCACATTTCTGACCAACTCACAGAAGTTGAGGGTGAATTGGTCGGTCAACACAAGGCTCGTCAACACGGAGAAATGTCTCCAAAACAAGTCGCTTAAACTGTGTACAATAACCTGGTATCTACTCTAACACAAGCTTCCATTAGATCTGCCAAGCTTAGTTCCATCTAAACAAGTTTCAGTTCTCTCAGAGGTTGCCGATGCACTTTTCAAACGCGATCTGCCGTTTTACCAAGCAGGCATATGCAAGCAGCATTGTCACATAACAAAGAGTCCAGCCTTTTCTTCCTTGTCTTCGCCGGGACCGGTGAAATCGATTTGGCATGTAGGTAGATATCTTACTTCTCGCTAACGGTGGTCGTTTCAGTAAGGCCGCCTCTCTGTGTCAACTCGTGCTTGAATCTCAAATCTGTATGATGTTGTCTTCGGTCCACAACAGTAATCACCACGTGTGTACATCCTGCGCCAAGGCCACAGCCATGCAGTCCCGCAGAGGCGCAAAAACAATTTTTCCTCTCCCGTCTTCTTCAGCAACAGGCCATGTTTTTAGCGCCAGTCCCCATCTTCGCAGTCGTTGAGAATGGCATTACCATTAACCGTCCAAATAAACTGAGTTAACCAACCAAACACATATGACAATAGATAAACAATGTTACTGTTAGTCTATTTGGAAGAAATTTAAAATTTTTAAGTTGCCAGCAGTGCTGTCAGTAATGTGGAGGGTAGCTATTAAAAAAAAATACTACACTTTTTTCAATCAAACACACCACCACGCCCACGCAGACTGACCGCACGCACGCACCACCGCACAGACACACACGACACGTCACACACAAGGCACACACACACACATTGCTATCCAGTACTAAATAGTAACATGTAGTATATTTACTAATCACTACACCTAGTCACTATCATAATACCGTATATATTTACTATCATAACACTGTAAGAGGGGGTACTACCTCACACACTGTGAATTGCTAAAGCTATACTATTACTGAATACTGTTATATAACTGTAATGACCTAATGTCTGACACATAGAGCTTACCGCCCTAGCTCCAGCAAAACGGTATTGCTAGGCTTAGATAACCGTTTTCAAATTCTTGCCCAAATCCTTGTAGTTGGCCGTATCCAACCATTCGACAGGCAGCTAGCCTCACATGTAAATAGCTCAAACGAATCTATAAACCTTCTGCTTGCGGCGCGTAACTGGGCGCTAACTCGGCGCTACTTATTTATGAGTTAAGCCGTTTTTCTGAGATGAATTGGATCAAACAACCAGACTGCCGACCATGTCTGCCATGTTACAGTGAACTAAAAATCGCAATCGACCGTATTTTCAACAGGCGTAGGCCCAAAATACAACGCAATCTCGAAATGATAATTACTTCTCAAGTTGTTCGTAGATTGCACCGATCTCCTCGGTTTTCAATGTTTTATATTATTTAATATATACGAGTATAAGTGATGCATTTCTTTAATGCTCGCAAGCGAACCGCAAGCTACAACGCTATTATATATGTTTTCGGGTTTTTTCCGCGTGCCGTTCTAAATCATCGCGCATTTGCAAACATGGCGTGGCGGTTAGTTGAAATTTCGGTTTGGCTCTTGAAATTACAACTGTGCACAGCAAACTGAGGTATTATTTTAATAACTAACAGCTGGAATACTATAAGGTGAAGGTTATATTGATAAACAAAACGAAGTGCAGAAATGCTTAAGATGATCATTTTATTAGATGAAGTAATATGTTCGGTAGTTTTTTGTACAGCTACAAGAATATTTTCCAATGGAATGATTCAGGGTCGGTGTAATTGACGTAGCCCACATGCCAGCCTGGCGGGTTAAGCTTGACCTCTACAACCAGGTGAAACGTTATTGATCATTGATGACCGTTGTTCTGACGTCTCGTACCCAATCCACTTAACAAACTGATGTACTGAAATTGTAACTGTATATGAATCCAAATGTTATTTAACTTTCATTGTCCCAGATATCGGGCTTTTTGCCTGTACAGTCGAGCAATTTCAAAGAAAGGACAAGAAAACTTCGTAATTTTGCGACGCGCACGCCATTCTTTTGCTTGTACGCCGAGCGCCATCTGTTCTCGAGGTTGGAACAAATGCATTGCCTTCGTTGAATTTGCGTGCTAAGAACGCAAAATAGAAACGGTTCAGAAAACGACCATTTCCTATTCCCGATTTCTCATTTTTCGAATTTTCAGCTTAAAAGATAAGGAAATAGGATCAGAACCCATTTCTATTTGCCAACGTCTCAAATGGAAAACAAACAATCAGATCAAGAAACCTCCATTCCTATTTCTATTTTCAATTTAAAAAAAGGAAATAGGCAGAAAGACCCATTTCCTATGTGGCAACGTCAAATGGGAAAAACAAACTAAACCGGTATGTACCGCTTGATTTAACTCGATTAACTTCAAACTCGATTTAACTCAGATCCAGGTATGGCGTTAATTTGGGCAGCGTTCTAGTCAAGCCAACTCGTTATATGGATATAACAATTCACACATAAATTATGCTGTTGAATGTATACCCTTTAAATTTAAACACGGCTTCTTCTTTCTCCATTAAATAACCTAATGGGCGGAATATTAGTCGCTGTATTATTTCATTATTTCATCATTATAAACATGAATGCTCGGTTATGTATCCTTGCAGCGTTAGCAATCCACCCGACAGAATGTCAGTGCCTGTACGGCACTCGGCTCTTCTGCAGAGATCTCGGTTTGACGAGCGTACCGACAGCGTTCTTTGAAGACATATCAATCAACACAACGCGACTGTAAGTACGCGATCAAAAACAAGCCGAATTACAATGTGACCCCGTTTTCACGATGGAACGGATGCAGTATAAACCGCAATCACGATGAAACAATACCGATTTACACTGCAAACCTTATTCGCGATTGAACCAACCGGGTTTACACTGTGACCCGTATATCATAAATAGTTATATATATATATATATCATTAGTATTCACGACAGAACAAACCTAATCACAGTGTAATCCCTGCTGACGGTGAAACAATCATAATTTGAATGCTAATCTTGCGCTCGTCCGTACTGACCGAGTTACATCGAAACTTGGAGTAATCATTCAGAATTTTTTTGAGAATCGTTCTTTTTGATCTAGCGAAGCGGGCCAAGGGAATAAGACACACGTCAGGCATCAATCTACTTTTATAATTTTGTTGAGAAGCGCTCTTTTAGATCTAACGAAGCGGGCCAAGGGAATAAGACACACGTCAGGCATCAATCTACTTTTAGAATTTTTTTGAGAAGCGTTCTTTTTGATCTAGCGATGCGGGCCAAGGGAATAAGACACACGTTAGGCATCAATCTATTTTTTAGAAGAAAGAACCCCTGCGATATATATTTCGTGTTATATAGATCATGGAGTGAAACCACAGACGGGATTATTATTATTCACGACTGTTGTCTACACACACACACACGCGCGCACACACACGCACACACACACACCAACGCCACAACACATGACACAGCTCACACGAACTAACAACCAACANTCTCTCTCTCTCTCTCTCTCTCTTCTCTCTCTCTCTCTCTCTCTCTCTCTCTCTCTCGTCTCTCTCTCTCTCTCTCTTCTCGTCTCTCTCTCTCGCTCGCTCTCTCTCTCTCTCTCTCTCGCGCTCTCTCTCTCTCTCTTTGTCTGTCTCTCTGGCTATGTATGTCTGTCTGTCTGTCACTCACTCTCTCTCTCTGTCTCTTCCTCTTGGTATAATATATATATATATATATATATATGTATTGGAAATAGTTGCCAATGTTGTGCATTCGCGTTACTAATATCTGCGTTGCTGTTGACTCACAGATTCCTCGACCAGAATTATCTGGAGGAGCTACCTCTGCACGCATTCGCTGGTCTTCCGAATCTCAACAAGTTGTGAGTATATTATACATATATTATCAGGAGCGTATAATGACAAATATATATTAATGACAATAATGACAATGAAAGTATATTTGTCATTATACGCTCCTGATATTATGTAGCTGATTTATGTAATCTTGATCTATAAATTAGATATAGATTTCTCATTATTTGCTTCTCGTCACACTCCGTGTCTGTTCGCGATATCTAATGGGCCTGATATCCGTCCTATGCAACTAGACACTCGACCGTAACAAGTAGCTTAACCGTATAACCGTATCTAGTAAGTAAATGAGAAGGCGATGTATTATGATGTGTGTCCTTGGGAGGGAAACCCACACTTTCAACGCACATCCCTGATGAAACTAGCCCGGATATAACCGTCATCAAGAAATTGTCGAATATGTCAGAAGGCGGGCCTGATTACTGCCACTTACAGTATATACATGTGAGCCTTCGGCAGGTTGGGCAATGAGACAAATAGTATTACTGCATGCTCGGCATTTTCACTTCCGGCCACGAGTCTCTTGAAGCCCTGTGGACTTTCTGCTACGAGTATGTTTTCGTACAGCGGCGAGGATCGGTTAAGTCGTGTTGCTGAAAGTTACATCAATTGGGTGAAGTTTGTCTAAAGGATTACGGTGTCTTGATGGCAACGCGGGGTCGTGTGATTCGAGACAGACGTGTCGCTCGCTGGCGCCGTTACATCAATCCCTTCAGTACACATTTGATCGATTTATGATTATTTGTACGAATTTTTTGTAATTTTGACCATTACCGAGTATTTTAGCCGTGTTTTCCTGTCCCGGTTATACAAAATCTCATATTAATTAATTAATTAGGTAAATTAATAAACGCGGAAACTAAGCAATAAAAAATACAGATAGTGTAGGTGTACTTGTTTCTCGTTATATTAGCGTGTGCGTTATAAAAGGAAAATACGTTATCATATAATGAGAGAGAAAACGTCACGAGCGTGATTGTTATCAGTATGAATAGGCCTACATTGAGACGATCCACTCCCCACTTTTTGAAGCTACATACGTGCCTTACCCTGAGTAATACGTTTCAGAACATTACTTATTTCACGTATAGCAATTGAAAGACATGCGTAGGATTTGCTCGATGCTCGAATCGAACACATAAAATATGGATCTGCTCCACCCTTCCTTTACACATGCAAAGCCCACCGTCTAAACACAATACACAAGGCACAGCACCCGAAAATACATTCTGTATCGCGCCACCCACAGAATATATGCTAATTAGCTATATTATACAAATAATATGATTATCGAACTGACATTGGGTTGGCATGTCCGGCCGTGGTCATGTATATCGATTGAATACTGCATGTTGATCGCTGGTCATCCTCGAACATATAGGTCAGATTACCGTGTTCATTATCATACATGGTACTGCGTTGTACGTCTATACACTCTCTACTACTTTTTGAAAAAATTTACATTTTTTTACATTTCAATATATAGTCCATCCGCCCATCCATACGCACGCACGCACGCACGGACGCACGCACGCACGCACGGACGCACGCACGCACGCCCGCCCGCGCGCACGCACGCACGTGAGGTAACCAAAACCCCGATAGATAATAGTAGATCCACAAAAGCGCAAAAAGATGCCGGCATAGAACCATCATACCTATTTGTTACTTACATAGACAATGCTGATAACATAATAACATTTTTAAACAAATTAACATATTATTAATGAGTAAACGGAATATGAAATGAGTGAATGTAGAATTAAACGAATAGAAAATTATGTTTAGTGCTATTTCTCAGAAATTGATTACTATTACCGAATTTGACGATGGCTCGGCTGCTTTAAACGCTAATGACGTAGTACTACGTTTCCAGAACCATAGAAATTTTCTCAAGAAATATTATCTAAACAGAAATATAGATAACTTTAAATGTATCATCCTTCTACATAGATGAGTACAGCGTATGTTTACGCAAGTTACACGCACTATTGTTCTAAACATTAAGCCTAGCGCAGACTTGCGACTTTTTCATGCAACTCGGCTGCGATCGCAGTCGAAATTGCTGTGAAATCGCTATGTCTGCGGGAACGTGCAGCTACAACTCGTAGCGATTCTGGTCGCTTGCAACGAGTTGCAGGAAATCAAACTGGTTTGATTTTCAGCAACTCGTCGCTCCCAATCGCTTCGAAATCGCTTCGAAATCGCTTGCATGCGCACACACGGTGAAGCGTGCGACCGATCGCATGCGGTTGCAGGTTGCAGCGAAGAGCAGCCAAACGTCGCAAGTCTGCGCTAGGCTTTACGTTGCGTGGACATTGCTCATTAATTACAACCTGTCGCTTGTATGTTGTGCTCTCCCGTAGCTCCACCTGATCCCGCCTGTCTCACGTTACTATAGCACGCGTGCTCATATACTCTTGTGTTTTCTTTGCGTCCCTTTGAAGCTGAACGCCGCGGGTAAAACCTGTCGACACGTATTCTGTTGATCTGCTATCGAATCAACCCTTTTTCTGTCAAGTGTCTGCGTACGTCCAACTAGTCGGCGGGGCAATCTTGTAGCCGCGAAAAGCTGAGATAGTGTTTCTGTCGGTCTGTATTTATGAAGTTAATGCTTTGCTAGATCCCGACGCTACAAAGCAACGAGTAAGCGCTTTACGCTGCACACTCGTAGCGTGGGTATGACTCGAAAGTCTTAAAATGCCTCAACGTCATACTTTATATTATCTGCGTAGCATTTACCCGAGGGCGAGTAAAGGGAGCACTGTCCGGACAATAAAATTCGGTGTGAGAAAGTGAGAAAGTGCCAAGTCGTGTTTGCGTTCGCATATACGCATACCGCGTGTATTCATGCTTCCGCGTATTTTTACGCGTGGTTTGTGCTGTGTTGTGTTGTTAATACGCGAACACACGCTCATGGAGCAATCTTCATTACAGCATACTCCCCTAGCTCACTTCGTCCTTCGTCGCATGAATGCATGAGACGGAAACTGGGTTGGCTGTGAGTGTGTGCTTATAGGTATCGAATAGAGATTCTCTATATTTTCTGTATCTATGGTGTGTTAGCTGGTAAGGTGGAATAAGGGCGGGGAGGGGGGAGTACGTGTATTATTACCTCGTCATTCGCATTTCTTTTCGCCTTATTGCAAGAGTCGGAAACAGTTTATGCGTGTGTGTGTGTGTGTGTGTGTGTGTGTGTGTGTGTGTGTGTGTGTGTGTGTGTGTGTGTGTGTGTTGTGGTGTGTACGTGGCGTGCGTGCGTGCGTGCGTGCGTGCGTGCGTGCGCACTGCATATAGAGGCAACATGCAAAGCGGCGATATGCACTGTCACACAGGCTAATGAAACGACGAGTGTTTTTTACCCAAATAAATATAAAATACTGAGGGAACACACGCGGGCATCGGGGTCTAGAAACCAAACATTGGATTCGATATTTGATTAATATGTGGTTTTCGGCTTTTAATATAAGTATGATTACAAAAGACGTGCTTGTTTAGTTTTGAGAATTGGATTTTTCACGAGTAACTCAGATCTAACAGATTACATAGAATCTAATTCAATTGGACTTTGCGAAGTTTGCTCACTAACCTTTGCGTGGGGACAAATAACAAACGAACAAAAGCTTGTTAAGAACCCGTATCGAATAAAACGTCGCGTATGTGATATTGCTTTAGACTCAGTGGCAAAGTTGAACCCACACACGGCGAGAGAAGGTGTAACGTATAGATCGGCAGATGTACAATATTCTGAGGATCTTCCTCAAGCATTTGTTAACAAAGCTTTGGATTTTTCAGATGTACATGGTCATTGGTAATTCGCAGCGGGATCGGCATTATTTCCTGCTTCACCGTTAGCTAGCTCACGCACGCCAACAGCATTTCTCCTTCATGGTTTCCCACACACATACTTCGCCGGTCGCATTACTGTGAAGTTATTTTTCGCACTAAGCGACAGAGAGAGAGAGAAAGTTCAGATTCTGATATAGACACCAAATGTTTTATTTACAATCGTCGCGATAAAGCAGACAAGTGATCCTCTTTGCTTTCGCATCACGTTTCATGCGACACCCTGCAGCTGTACAACTTTTTCAGCATTTTCAGCAGAACTGAAGGCACGGACTGAACATGTCTATGCACTTAGGCAAGCCATAGGCCATATTTGCACGTGGTGATATTCGCCAGAAAAAATTAAACCTCCTTAACAAAAACTATACCGATATTCCTGCATTATTTAGCAACCCAGATTTAGTAAACATTTATCAGATCAGACGTGCCATGTGCAACCACCTTTTCTTATACGTAGGGATAGCCTTAGATTCCTCACATAAATAATATCAAGAGTCCATAATAGGAAATTTTCTATTATGGACTCTCGATAACATAGTGCCTTACAATTATCATTACTCTTACGTACACGCCTTCTCAATTCCTGGATCCGGCTCTAGGCGGTATATAACCTACAGTTAGTGAGTTTTATGGAACGCGTGGTGCTACGTCTTACGTAGAAAACCAGATTGTATACGCTAATCATAAAATTTGGTTGTTATAAAACGTTTATTATAGCTGTAGGTTTACGGTATAAGTGCCGGTTATCATTAAAATTTAATATCTCATTAAGATGATCACAAGCTGGGATTCTAACCTGCCGAAGTAAAAATAGATAAGTACTAGTAAAAATACTCCTAACGTCTGTAATAGACATGCATTACATTGTCGCTTCGGAAATTTTTCTTTGCTGAGTGCACGCGAGGTTCACTGATTTTGACTATTTTATTAGTTAATTGCTGCTATGCTTAAATAATCAATATAAATTTGTGTAAAATCTAGTAATTGCCCTGTAAAACATTATTTAAATTCGAGAAAACAAGTGGTCCAATTATGAAACATTCTATGTAAACCGGGATACAAACGTTTAAAAACTAATTTTCTGTGAACGCAGAAACGTATTTTTAAGAACAAAGATACAGAGAGATACACGCACACATGCACGCGCATGCGTGCGTACAGGTCAGCTAGGCGTGCACGAGTATTACGGCTCAGCTACGTGTCTAGTATATATATATATATATATATATATATATATATATATATATATATATATGCGTGTTCACCATTAGTATTACACCATTAGTGTTTACATGGTTTCATCAGCTCTGCTGGTTACGAAGCACCACGAATCAGTGGCACTGGCGTGTGTCAATTCGCCAACGCCGCCGAAACGTTGTCGCAGTTGATCGGTATTGGCATCCACTTCCACGTGCTGCCGGGGGCATAACTCGATTATATATCTTATCATTCTTTCCCCCATCCATGTCCCAGCGATAATGTCACGCTGCCTGCCGACAGTGCAGCTGTCGTTTAAAACGTCGCTATGAATTTATTATACCTTATTAAAAGCACTAAGCTACTCGCGAAAGTAAAGACGGAAACGAATTTCTTTATTCCTTGGTCCTTCGTAGCCTAAATTAACTTATTAGCTTCAACATGCGCGCGTTGTCACATATCGATTTATCCGTTTGCGAACTTTCGCTTAATTACAATGATTTCCACTGCGGTTTTGGGTAGCATTCTAATTAACTTGCGTTTATTTACATTAGACTAGATTTCGCTGAGACGAATTAGGCTATGAAAATGTTTAGGGTCGGGGGCAGCACACTTCGTTATGCCGCATCCGTCCCACAATGTACTGCCGCGCATGCGCAAACGCTGCATCAGTGGCACGTTGACCGGTGATATCTTTTTTAACTCGGTATACCGCTGCGCATTGAGGTTATATCCCTTTGCAATAGGCATTAAAGCCGCACAATGCGCATCCAAACGCTAATTTCTCCAGTACTAGACTAGCAAATACTTCGTGTCATGCATAATCAATCACACTACCTTATGACAAAATAAACTCTAGTTCCTCCCATTTTACTGCGCGTTGTCTTATAAAAGGTATCTGAAAATATCTCCAATGTTGTTCAAATTCTCCGATGTTGTTGACAGTTTCCCCAAGCAACCGTGCAGCGGTGCTGCGGTACAGCGGTACGGGTGTAGCAAAGATAAAAACATGTGACGTCACCTCACCACTTCGGCGTTTGCGCCAGAATGCCAGTTTTCTCACCTCTTTCTTGTGGGTTTTAAGCAAACGCGCAGTGAAATGGGAGCAACTAGAGTTTATTTTGTCATAAGGTAGTGTGAGTATGCATGACACGAAGTATTTGCTAGTCTAGTACTGGAGAAATTAGCGTGTAGATGCGCATAGTGCGGCTTTAGCCACGTATTAATGTTTCTCGGGGAAACACGCAAGGCAAAAGAGAGAATTATCAGCAAGGTCTCGACGCTCCCGCAAACCCTCTGCACTCTGAATGCACGTCGCGAAATAGCGCGTAAAAGCTCGCTAGATGGAACTCCGTGCGTTTCTAATTACGCGGGGATGGATCGGCGCGGCACGGGTTTTTTCTGATAATGATACTGAAATCCTACACTGCACAGTTTACTTCAAATAATTGCCCCAATGACCTATAATTGAGAGCGAAACACGATCAACAAACTATCCCGGTAGCCTGCTCTCTGTCTCCACGGCGGAAAACGACAAGGAATTGACGCAGTGCATCTCGCGGTATTTGTCAACGATACATTTAATTGCTTATTGCACCCAGACGCACTGCAATTACATTTCACCAGTATGATCTGATAGATCTGGTTACACCAATCACATCGAGCTTCATTGCGAAACCCTTCATACCAGCTATTCGATACGTACGTGGCGCAAAGTATCGCTAACCGTATAACTAAGGGTATTTATTAGCGCGTCAATAGTATTCATACGTGCATTCGCAGCGACACATGTTTTGGTGAATCAGGAGAAATATATAAGTATAGTATGTATATATATGTATAGTATGTATATATATACATATACATATATATGTATATATATATGTATATATATATATATATATATGTATATATATGTATGTATATATATATAAATATATGTATATGTATATATATGTATAGTATGTATATAGTGATTTATACGTAGGGTTTCGCACGAGGCAAATCATTGCAATGCATTACGCGCGTCTCCAAACGATACACGCTCATGGAAGGCTTATCCTACGAAATCACGGCTAGGCCCACGCCATAGCTGCTTATACAAATGCTGTAAACCTCTCCAAATACCATCCACATCCTTCACAACACACCGCGTCTCCCACACTCCCGTCCTCTCACATTTACTGCCCTGCGCTCTCGCACTTCCTTTCTTACTCTTCCCTGTTGTATATTGATGGATATGTACGCGGACTATAATAGGAGATGTATAGTTACGGGTAGCGTAATTTCGACTGATATCTGTCTAGATATCTTGTCATAGCTGTCGATTTGTTCATTCTCATTTATTGTTTTCAGACTACTGTCGCGCAACGAAATCGTCAATGTCGACGATTTTGCCTTTGCCGAATTCACTAATCTCCACCTGCTGTGAGTATGAGGAGAACTCACCCTGCGTATAGTTCTATGCGATGCAGTTAACAAACGCGGTTCCCGAAATCCCATCATAATTACAGCTTCTAGCTTCTCCTGTCGAAATATATATATATATATATATAGAATAATATATATAGCCTTTTCATAAACGACATAATAGCCGACTGAACATTCCCGCTTCTCTGTCTGGCGCACTTAATTTCATTGTGAGCAACAGAAACAAGTTCTCATATATAGACCTGGTGATGTGATTAGCTAATATATATATATATATATAATATATATAGCCGGTCTTCCTTTCGAATTCTATAGTTAGTCGCAATTACGTCGGATGTCTGTATTTTTTCTTGTCCGTGTTTTATCCTGCTGAGAAAGTTGCTGAAATCTTATTATCGTATGTGGAGAGATCCTGTATCATTGTCTGTCTGGTGTCTGGTTCTCTGTCTGGCTGTTTGGCTGACTGGCTGGCTGGCCGGCTGGCTGTCTATCTATCTATTTATCTATCTATCTATCTATCTATCTATCTATCTATCTATCTATCTATCTATCTATCTATCTATCTATCTATCTATCTATCTATCTATCTATCTATCTATCTATCTATCTATCTATCT
>NW_014577187.1:104421-106690 GCF_000485595.1 Priapulus caudatus | reverse complement strand
GCGTGCGTGCGTGCGTGCGTGCGTGCGTGTGCGTGTGCGTGCGCGCTGGTGTGTGCGCGTGCCTGTTGGTTTGCATACCGATATACTGTCGTACATTTGTGTTTACCTCCTTGAGCTCTGGGCATGCGTATATGCCCCCAATCAACGCCACTGTCATGGGTCGGTATAATAAGTGAGATCGGAAAGTCCAGCTGTGCTAATTAGATCACAGAAAAAGGGGGTATAAAATGGCCGAGGCGCGCTTAGGAAAGTACATGATTAATGTAAACACTCGTGCGTTTTTGCTGTTTTTGCGTTAACACAAACATTGCAAAATATCCCAAATGACCACAATCATATTTGTAAATGTTTACGTAAACAGAAACGCACCTGTGAATTGAAGTACAAGTACGGTGTTAGTGAAGAGAATTATAGATCAAAAACCTAGAATAGTCCTATCCTACCCATGTTATAAAAGGGCAGTTTATACTCCATCTTATCTGATCTCAATATGGCGGCGGGGACTTTCCTATACGGCGTATACGTTCCCCGCATCGGAATGCTCTCCGCGTACTGTCTCCATTACTCGCAAAGAAATTACGACGAAGGAAAGCAATCGGTCAAGGATTGTGAAAAACTTTCTGACTAAACGATGGCGTAGCCGTTGCTTCGAATACAATGATGCAGGTTCTGTGCGAATTAAACGTCTGTGGGCAATGGCAGATTGAGTTATTCTAGTGGCTGAACTAAGAATCTAAAGTCTAATAACGAAAGAAGTGGCTGAAATGTTTTTGATAGCTGCAGAACCGTATCTAATCATTATTCTAACTGCGCGTGGAGGGAAAGGAACCGTGTAGAGGACAATCCAGTCTGATATGCCAATGATAACGTTACCGTTGACGGCTTCTGAAAATTATTGCTCCCAACGACCTATAACTGAGAATGAAATACCCATTTAATCAAATTTATCAACCATTGTGCCCGCTATTTTTGTCTTATTTACAAATTAAGTTATAGCATCGGCAAATATTTTCTGCCTTTTCCCGTTTTAATAATTCACAAATTACATCCAAACGCCCGTCAACTATTCCTCGTCAATCTTGAAAGTATTCGCTGGAGACCTTTGCGTCTCAACAATAGCATTACCATATAGTAAAACCTTGACATTTTAGACGCATATACAAAACGCACGCAAATTACAAGAAGACTTGATATACTGATTGGTATATCAAGCACGATATCTAGTAAAATTCAGAAATATTGGCGATATAGTATAAACGTGCGCAGGGGTTCCCTTTGAGGTTGACCAGAGGATGTAAAAATGCTGCTATTTATTGCTGCTATTTGGTACGATACTATTCTGGTAACGATGCGCATTCGGTTTAAATCATGGTCGGTGTAAATATAATATTAGAAATATTTATGATCCGGCCCGGCGGCAGCATATAATTCACCGTTATTTACAAGAACGTTATCCCAGTGATCGGAAAACCATCGTTGCCACCGATTTCAGACATCAGCACAATTATAGGGGCACGGATTCATCGATTAATCAACCACCGATCGATCATTAACCGATCGGTAATCAATAAATAATCAATAAATGATATATAATTATCGATTAATATTAATTAATGAAATCAATAATAGTAACTTCTGCGATGGTCTCGTGTGCGGAGGCATAATATGTTTGGGACATCAAAGCCAGCGCAACGTGCGACAAAGCTGTGTGCACAGAGCGGCAATGGCCGTCGCATGCCATTTCGCGTTGCTGCGGCGGCGGGCTTCCGGCAAGCTACACAGTGACGAGAAGCAGAGAGTGTGTGGGAGAGAGGGAAGAGTTGAAAAGTAAATTGCTAATTGGCGACGGAGACATTCGTCGCGATTTGCATCATCTGAGATTTCACTATTCGCGCGATGAGGTGCCCGCTGTCTGAACTCACAAATCGTGTTAGCAGCCGTAAAGAGAGAGAGGAGAGAGGGGAGAGGGGGAAGGGGAGAGAGATGGAGATAGGGGGAGAGGGGGAAAGAGAGAGAGATGGAGAGAGACAAAGAGAGAGAGAAGGAGAGAGATGGAGAGAGACAAAGAGAGAGAGAGAGATGAAGAGAGAGAAAGAGAGAGAGAAAGAGAGAGATGGAGAGAGACAAAGAGGCAGGGGGAGAGAGAGGGAGAGCGAGAGAGAGAGGGTAGAGGGGGAAAGAGAAGAAGATGGAGAGAGACAAAGAGAGAGAAAGATGAAGAGAGAGATGAAGAGAGACTAAGAGAGAGAGAAAGAGAGAGATGGAGAGA
>NW_014577187.1:95313-104406 GCF_000485595.1 Priapulus caudatus | reverse complement strand
GGAGAGGGAAGAGTTGAAAAGTAAATTGCTAATTGGCGACGGAGACATTCGTCGCGATTTGCATCATCTGAGATTTCACTATTCGCGCGATGAGGCAGGAGGAGAGAGAGAGAGAGCGAGGAAGAGAGAGGGAGGGAGAGAGCGAAAGAGAGAGAGAGAGGGGGAGAGGACGAAAGAGAAAGAGAAAGAGAGAGAGAGTGAGAACGAGTGAGAAAGACAGGTGAGAGAGTAAGAGCGAGTGATAGAGAGAAGAGCGAGGGTAAGAGCGAGTGATACAGAAAGGGGGAGAGAGTGGAGAGAACGGGAGAGAGAGAGAGAGAGAGAGAGAGAGAGAGAGAGAAGTGAACAAGGCACAATGAGAAAGAGAACGAGAACGAGAGACTGAATGCGAGAACGAGAGAATGGGAGCGAGGGGGAGTGACATAAAGAATGAATGAGAGATTGAGCAAGGAGGACACAATGAAAAAATGCGGAGATATGAGAAATGGGCGAAAGAAACGAGGAAGGGAATTAGCGTGTCAGAGAACAAAAATTAATTCACGATTTTACGAATTTAATTAAATCTTTTTTTGCTCCTTTTAGCGAATTGACTGTCGGAACAATCCAATACGTCTCATCAACATTAATAACATCAGGAGTTAATGAGACAAAACCGTCAGGAGTTAATGAGAGGGGTAATGAGGGGTTTGTCTCATTAACTTCTGATAACATGTATCTACGGTCTACTATATTGGTCTCTTCAATACTTGCACGCGTTTAGTGTTTTTTTGTATGTTTTAATGCGGTACACTTATGTTTTAGCAGGGTTAACAGTTGCGTGTTTTTCGCTCTCAGTACTAATAATACGTGCGTGCAGCATACATAAATAACATCAGGAGCTAATAATGACAAATGATAATGATAATTAACTGATAATTTGATGATAATGATAATTAATTAAATGATAATTTGATGACTAAAAATGATAATTTGTCATTATTAGCTCCTGATAACATATATATAAGAAACGTACATGTTCTCTGAAGACAGTGTGTCGCTATCTGTCAAATGTCTTTTCAACTAAAATACGTCCCTACTGATTCCAAGTTTCAAGTTCGTGTATGCCTAACATAGATATACATGGTAAATGTGAATACTCGGATTGCGAAATATTCGCATTATTAGATATGATTATTATATAATACAATTTCACAATGATTACCCTTCTGTTGTTATGATCCCTCTTTTATTATCTCTTCTGTTATCTCTTCTGTTATCTCTTCTGTTATCTCTTCTGTTATCTCTGCTGTTATCTCTTCTGTTATCACGTCTGGTATCTCAGTGCAGTTGTTTACCAATGCGATTCACGCGGATCGATTGAATTTGTGGAAAGAGCCATACTGAGCGATATCGAGCGTAATTGTCAAAACAGAACACGTGCGAAATGGATCCGGAGGCATACCAGATATATATATCACTATTCGAGGGACGATGAATAGTGTTATATTGACAGTAGATAATGTATATGTCCTGGTTGCCATGACCTCCATCTTCAAAGTCGTATAGTTGTTGTTGTAGTTAAAAAAAACCGTAGTTGTAGTTTAAGTTGAAAACCGAGTGCATCCTGCTACAATGATATAAGCTTGTGACTAATTAACATTCGCGATATTTCCGTTGAATCTGTAAACGCCAATTCAATCATATCAGATCAGACTGAATATCTCGTTAGGACTTCACTGAAGTTTCTCTCCGAGTTTTCGACCTTGATACTTCCTTTTAACACAAACGTGTGTTACTAATTTCTTTACTTAATCTTTTTTCTTGTTACTACTAATCTTCTTTTCTTACTGTAAGAAAAAAGTTTGCAATCCATCGAGCAGGGGACATCGTTTTGTTTACCCGGAGGCGTTAGAAAACCTATCAAGGGAAGTACCCTATAGGCAGTCATGCATCGTGTACATATTTCATGTTGGTCCATATGTCACACACCTGCTAAACGTCTCGTACTAAATAGACAGCGCGCAATTCAGAACACGAGCTGCCTACGCCTTTACGGGAAAAAATCCAATGCGTCTACATGGCTTATTAGTAACGGCCGCGTAACAGATTTGCGTGCACTGTAATTTCGACAATATTTGTTCTAAGTAGTTAACCGTAAATGTGCAATTATCGATTAATTAAGTATTGTGTATACACGGACCAGTTGCGACGCGGTGCTAGGTTTTTACTGCGTACACGCGGCGCGTCAGAGAGCACAATGTCATGTTCTGTGGTTTAGTTACGAATGTCTTCTTTCCCAGATTTCTCCAGGAGAACCGACTCGTGGATTTTGAACCGGGACTGTTCCATGGCCTTGGTCGGCTCTCCTGGCTGTAAGTAACACTCGACGCTATACGTACGTGTAATCAACGTACGCTACGACAAAAGTAACTCGACCCTCATTAAAAAATAATTCGTAGTAATAAGAAAAATGGTCGGTAACAATTCAAGCGGACGGCCGACTGTTTTTTCTAGCGCCATGTGAGGCTCTTGCAGATGCTACCTACGTTGATGCGAACAAGCGCCTGTGGTAACTTAATTGAGCACATCACACCATTCATACAGGAAATATTTTTAGACGGCGGTGGTTTCGTGAATCGATTAGTCACCGTGTATAAAAAGCTGCGAACTCTGTCTGATGGTGTCTTGTTTCAAACCAAACTGCTAGGCACGTATGCATATAGCCCTGACCACAAGTGTATGCCTGATGGTGTCTTGTGCCAAACCAAACTGCTAGGCACGTATGCATATAGCCCTGACCACAAGTGTATGCCTGATGGTGTCTTGTGCCAAACCAAACTGCTAGGCACGTATGCATATAGCCCTGACCACAAGTGTATGCCTGATGGTGTCTTGTGCCAAACCAAACTGCTAGGCACGTATGCATATAGCCCTGACCACAAGTGTATGCCTGATGGTGTCTTGTGCCAAACCAAACTGCTAGGCACGTATGCATGTGGTGTGTGTGTGTGTGTGTTGTTGTTGTGTGTGTGTGTGTGTGTGTGTGTGTAGCCTGTCTACACGGACGAACCTTAACTCGAGTTTAGCGTCTACACGGGGCTTAATCCAGTTAAGGTAACTCGAGTTAGCGTTACTCTAGTTAGCTTAACCTCGCCAGTCGATCGTGTAGACGCTTAACTCGAGTTAGCGAATAGTACATAACTCCCCACGTAGGCGGCAACACTAGACGATGTACGTACACACGCACGCACGGACGCACGCACGTGTACTTGCACACGCACGCACACACTCATGCACGCACGTGTACGTGCACACGCACGCACGCACGCATGCACGCACGTGTACGTGCACACGCACGCCACGCACGCACGCACGCACGTGGTATGTGCACACGCACGCACGCACGCACGCACGCACGTCTAACGTGCACATGCATGCACGCGCGCACGCACGTGTACCTGCACACACGCACATACGCACGCACGCTCACATGCACACGGGTACCTGCACAAGCACGCACGCACGCACGAACGTGTACCTGCACACACGCGCCACACAGCACGCACGTACGCACGCAGCACGTGTACGTGCACAACGCGGCGTACGCACGCATGCACGCACGTCTACGTGCACACGCACGCATGGCACGCACGTGTAGGTACACACGCACGCACGCACGTCTACGTCCCCACAGACACGCGGCGCACACACGCACGCACGCACGGCACGCAGCACGTGTACGTGCACACACACGGACGGACGACGACGTACGCATGACCGCACGTGTGTACGTGCAACGCACGCACCACACGCACGCACGACGTACACGCGCACGCGCGCACGTCTACGTGCACTATGCACACGCGCGCACACACACGGACGCACGCACGCACGCACGCACGGAACGCACGCACGCACGCACGCCAGTATACGTGCACATGCACACGCGCGCACACACGCCACGCACGCACGCACGTGTACGTTCACACGTGTACGTTCACACGTGTACGTTCACACACGCGCGCACGCACGCACGCACGTGGTACGTCCACACACACGCACGCCCGCACGACACATGCACACACGTGTACCTGCACAAGCACGCACGCACGCACGAACGTGTACTGCACACCGCGCCACACAGCACGCACGCACGTACGTGTACGTGCACAACACGGACGCACGCAGCATGCACGACGTGTACGTGCCAACGCACGCATGCACGCACGTGTAGGTACACATGCACGCACAGTGTACGTGCACACACACGCACGCACACACGTCTACGTGCACATGCACACGGGGCACACACGCACGCACGTATACGTGCCACCACCGGACGCACGCACGCACGCACGTGTACGTGCACATGCCACGCACGCACGCATGCACGCACATGTAGTGCACACACACGCACGTACGCACGCACGCACACATGCACACACGTGTACCTGCCAAGCACGCACGCACGCACGAACGTGCTACCTGCACACGCGCGCACACGCACGCAGCACGTGTACGTGCCACACACGGACGCACGCCCGCATGCACGCCGAGTGTACGTGCACACGCACGCATGCACGCACGTGTAGGTACACATGCACGCACGCACGCATGCACGCACGTGTACGTGCACACGCACGCACGCATGCACGCACGTGTACGTGCCACACGCACGCACGCATGCACGCACGTGTACGTGCACACGCACGCACGACGCACGTCTACGTGCACATGCACACGCGCACACACGCACGCACGTGTACGTGCACACACACGGACGCACGCACGCACCGCACGCACGCATGCACGCACATGTACGTGCCACACGCACGCACTCACGCATGCATGCACGTGTACGTGCACACGCACGCACGCAACCACGCACACGCACGAACGCACGTGTGTACGTACACACGCATGCACGCACAACCGCACGCACGCACGTCTACGTGCACATGCACATGCACACGCACGCACACACGCACGCACGCACGTGTAGGTGCACACACACTCACGCACGCACGACGGCTACCTGCACACACACGCAGTACGCACGCCACGCACACATGCACACACGTGTACTTGCACAGCACCCACGCACGCACGAACGTGTACGTACACACCACGCACTCACGCATGCACGGCACATGTACGTACACACGCACGCACTCACGCATGCACGCACGTGTACGTGCACACGCACGCACGCACGCACACACGCACGCACGCACGCACGCACGCACGTTTACATAACACGCACGCACGCATGCATAATAATCGATAATAATCGCTATCGGCGTGTTGCCGTGTAGACCTACATAATCGCTAACTCGAGTTACGCTTAACTCGAGTTAGCTTAACTCGAGTTAAGGTTCGTCGTGTAGACGAGGCTTTGTGTGTGCGTGCGTGCGTGCGTGCGTGCGTGCGTGCGTTGCGTGCGTGCGGGCGTCGCGTATGTGTGAGTGTGGCGTGCGTGCGTGCGTGCGTGCGTGCGTGTGTGCGTGGTGCGGTGTGCGCGTGTGTGCGTGCGTGCGTGCGTGCGTGCGCGCGTGTGTGCGGTGCGTGTGTGCGTGCGCCGAGGGGTATTTACGCGAGTTTGTTAATAGAGAATCTAACCGCCGCGCTGATCAAATCAAATTTCGCCTTAAAACTTTAAACACACAATCAGTAATTTGCGCGCCTCATTAGTTTAATTGTCTTCTTAATGTGCAATGGGAACCGAGCTGCTGGTGTATCAACGTGCACGACAAGTCGCAAATGTGGCAGCATGCGCAAAGAACGTCGGGACACTTCAGTTAGCTGCGTGTGCGGCGTTTGAACACATCTAGTCCACAATGCGTTTCGAATTAAGAAACTCAAGGGGTCGACAGAATGCGCCGCTGTGATGATTAAGTTACGATTTCGGACCGGGAGATGACGTTATACGCACATCCGTTTAGATTGTCGCACCGGCGAGCGTCCCTGCCTGCTTCATTTGAGCCGGTTCTGCGGAGATCACTTGAAAAACACACCGCAATCATCACACAGCGTTCACTGTCATCAACTCGATCGGCTGTCAAGTCAAGCCACGCACTAGTGAAAACGATATTATATATATAAATATCAGGAGTGAATAATAACAGATAGTGAATAATAATCTATTATAATTATTTAGTTAATATATGTTAATATATATATTATAATATAACTCCTGATAATATGAAGCGCATGAGTGTTGTGGTATTGTCGAGATAGGGAATGTAATGATGAGGGAGGGTTAGGTGTGATGTGGGAGGAATGGGGTGGGATGGGTTACGGTGTGCGAGGTCTATAATACAATTCTCATATCATTCCGCTCCAGGACAATGGAGTAATTCCAATATCATATGAGAAAACTGCAGCGTGGGCAACAATACGTTATTGCATATGCTATAGATTGTGAAGGTGAGACGTGTCATTCGCGCGACTTTTAATGAAAAAAATCCTATCGCATTTTCTGTCTATTACGGCCTTCCTTCCTAAAGGCTTCACTCATTAAGCCACCGCTGCGTACTTGCAACACATTGAACGAGTGTCTTCATATCAAACAACCTACCTACGTGTTGTGTTTAAAGTATTATATTTACCAACGTCCTGTAATAAAGTTGTTTTCTGTTAGACTTCTATAAACATCAAAAATATAAAAACTGCCTATCCTCTCATTACGCGCGTTAGACACACAACTTTTTTGTCGCTAGATTGGGCCATCGTTTTCGAACTGATAATGAATATTTACGCTGAACGATTGGACCCAGTCTAAGACGAACTCCTGCTTTAATGCATGCATAGCGACGTCTGTTTGCTACAGATATTCTCGCTATTAGTGTATTTATGTACCTACGATAGCTCGCGAGCGATTGTCTATTTCTATGCATGCGGGAATTATGCGCTAGTTATGTCACTGCATTAATTCATTAGCTGCGGTAGTCCTGGCATATTTACATCGTTAGCGCTGCGTATTAGTTAAACAATGACTTTAAGGAGTGTAACATTAAAATCAACGAGAATATTATAAAGACGCATAATATATATTAATAACCTAGCTATTCGTAGACGTTAATTTGTTAAAGTGAGATAGAATAGAATATTTACAGACACGTAAGCAGGCGAGGGAACAAACTTGCATGGAGATACACCGTGACATGCAGATGTATATATTCCAATAGGGTTCCTTCTTACAACATTGGGAATTTACGCCAAGACACCTGACACACGGCTTATCAACAGCGTTTGCTGTGCTTATACCGAAAGCAGTAAAATACCAGACATCAAGAAACATCTATTTTGGTGCGCAACTACACGGAAGTAGTTCGACAGATCACGTAAATGTGGCAAAAGGTACAGATACAATATTTCAAGGTCAGTTTTAAATGATAGCAAGGGGAGCGTTGGACGTTACGCGGAGAACTTCAGTGATGATGATGATGATGATGATGATGCTGCTGCTGCTGCTAATGATGATAATATTATTATTATCATTATTTGTTGTTGTTGCTGCTGCTGTTGTTGTTGTTGTTGTTGTTGTTGAATTATAACGTTAATTTCTAGTTCAAGAAAGAGAGCAGAAAGAGAATGAAGGCGGACGCAAACTATTGTTAACGAATGCAAAATAGGTAATTGCGTGTAAGATCGTGTATCAATAATACGCGACACATGTGTGCATGTTTTCCTATATCCATTATATTTTGCAGCCGTAATAGGCCTACATTTGTGGTCAGGGCTATATGCATACGTGCCTAGCAGTTTGGTTTGGCACAAGACACCATCAGGCATACCTTGTGGGTCAGGGCTAATATGCATACGCTGCATAGCAGTTTGGTTTTGAACAAGACCCACAGACAGAGTCGCAGCTTTTTATATCACGGCGGACTTAATCGATTCACGAAACCACCGCCGCTAAAAATATTTCCTGTATGAATGGTGTTGGATTGTGGCCTCAATTAGTTACCAACAGGCGCTTGTTGCTATAAACGTAGGTAGCATCTGCAGGCCTCATGGCGCTAGGAAAAAACAGTCGCCGTCCGCTTGAATTTGTTTACGACCATTTTTCTTATTACTACGAATATTTTTTATGAGGGTCGATACTTTGTTCGTAGCGTACGTTGTTCACGTACGTATGCGTCGAGTGTTACTTACGCCAGGAAGAGCGACCAAGGCACATGAACAGGTCCCGGTGGGTCAAATCCACGAGTCGGTTCATCCTGGAGAAATCTGGGAAAGAAGACATTCGTAACTAAAGCACAAACATGTGCTCTCTGACGCGCCGCGTGTACGCAGTAAACTAGCACCGCGTCGCAACTGGTCCGTGTATAACACTATTAATTAATCGATAATTGCACATTTACGGTTACTGCTTAGAACAAATATTGTCCGAAATTACAGTGCACGAAATCTGTTACGCGGCCGTTACTAAATAAGCATGTAGGACACATTGGATTTTTTTCCGTAGGCCGTAGGCAGCTCGTGTTCTGAATTGCGCGCTGTTATTGGAACGAGGCGTTTAGCAGTGTGTTGACATATGGACCAACATGAATATGTACACGATGCATGACTGCTATAGCGGTACTTCCTTGATAGGTTTTCTAACGCCTCGGGTAACAAACGATGTCCCGCTCGGTGGCATTGCAAAACTTTTTTTGACAGTAAGAAAAAAAAAAAGGGCGAAGATTAGTTAGTAACAAAAAAGATTTAAGTAAGAAATTAGTAACCAGTTTGTGGTTAAAGGAAGTATCAAGGTCGCAACTCGGGAGAACTTCAGTGAAGTCCTAACGAGATATTCAGTCTGATTTGATATTGATTGGAATTGGCGTTTACGATTCGAACGGAGAAATATGCGAATGTTAATTATGTCACAGCTTTTCATTGTAGCAGGATTGCACTCGGTTTTCAACTTGAACTACACGTACGGTTTGTTTTACTACACAAAACTATACGACTTTGAGATGGAGGTCATGGCACAGCCGAATTACATTATCTACTGTCATATAACACTATTTCATCGTCCTGATAGTGATATATAATATTGGTATGCCTCCGGACATTTTCGCCAGTGTTCTGTTTTTGGACAATTAAGTCGATATCGCTCAGTATGGT
>NW_014577187.1:89910-95288 GCF_000485595.1 Priapulus caudatus | reverse complement strand
GACACACACACACACACACACACACACACACACACACACACACACACACACACACACACACACACACACACACACACACACACACACACACACACACAAGCTCGATATACTCGCTGCTCGTACTATCAAAAATGTCGTATTCGAGTAATTCGCTCATAACGTAATCCTAATGGCAAGTCTACCAGCGAGCCATGATTGCATTAACTATACCAACTCTAGCGCACTATAGTGGCGCCGCCGCGTAGCAGTTTCTGCGCGTGAGATATTGATATCGCGTTGGAATTTTTTCAGCGACCTGGAGCAGAATGATATGAGGACTATAAGCAACGGAAGCTTTGAAGGAGTGCCGAACGTAACAATCTTGTAAGTGATTACCATGCAAACAATGATTCGTTATTGCTTATATATGCCAGTAATAATATATATTTACCCATATATTATCATGTTCTCATAATATATGTTGCCATATATATATATATATATATATATATATATATATAATTATATATACCTCCATATATGTTCATCCACACACACTCACACGCGCCACACATGCGTAAACTAGATAAGAAAATAACTCCGCGCGCAAGTATAATTCATTCAAAATCCTACACTCGTCTTGTATGAATATTCGTGACTTCTTCAGCTAGTCGCAATGTGTATTGACCATCATCTCAGAGTTCGAGGTGATGTCGAGACCGTGGGAACGTGTTTAAAGCACGTTCTTCCCCGCAGATTAGCATTTGGGATGGTAACTCCAGATTAACTCAGTGGGGATACTCGGGGTAATACAGGATGTTGCTAAAAAAAACTCCCTGCCCATGCTCTCAAACGAGACTCTGTTGTGTATGTCCCGATGCTTTACATAGTGTATCTAGTACCCGAGTACCAGCGTTTAGTCTACATTGCAATAAGATTGTTTTCGGGGGAGGGACGAAACGACGAGAAACTCATTTAGCAACGGCCGCCATGCGTATATACGCATATTGTGTGACTATAACGATGCTTCTCTGATCATGTTACACTGCAAAATATTTAAATATTAGTTATTAGATAAAAAAAATAAATGAATAAATGAGTGGAAGGATGAATAAAGGGATGTATGGATAGAAGGATGGATATATGGATGGATGGATGGATGGATGGATGGATGGATGGATGGATGGATGGATGGATGGATGGATGGATGGATGGATGGATGGATGGATGGATGGATGGATGGATGGATGGATGGATGGATGGATGGATGGATGGATGGATGGCATGGATGCGATAATGGTATGAATGTACGCGAACGGATGGACGGTTGGGCGGAGGGGACGGCGGCTGGCGGCGGTTACGCGTATGAATGTTAGATGGATGGATGCGAATGGATGGATGGATGGATGGATGGATGGATGGATGGATGGATGGATGGATGGATGGATGGATAGATGGATGGATGAATAGATGGATGGATTGCTGAATGAATGGATGGATGAATGGATAAATGGATGGATGTACAGACGGATGGGCGGACGGATGGATGAACGGATGGACGGGCGGATGGATGGATGTATGGTTGGTCGGACGAATGGATGAATAACAATAGTAAAAACAAAAACAAAACAAACAAAAAATAAACACGGCCTGGCCCTATAACCCTCATAGGTTTTTTGTTTATTTTAGATGTTGCTGTAAGCTATACATTTGCATTGCTTTGTCGGTTAATTTAGAACATTCTCGCGTTAGTTCCTAATATCTGTAACGTAGTAACGTGAATTATCCTAACATAGCCAAACCGGCCACACGTATTACAAACCAACCCCGAAAGTTTTCTATGAAATAATTCCGTCTTCTTTGTACGAGGTTACACGCATGATTGTGTCATGATATACTCGCTACACTTTGCAATATTGCCTACTTTGTTGCACCGTCCGAGAAAATTCGTTGCTATTTTTATTTAGATTTCTTCGCTTCGGTGCTTTCATCCGGATGGTGTTGCTCGTGATAAATTGATCGTGTTAGATTTAATTAGGTTTCATACGAGACCAGAATATAGAATACACGTGTTCGTAGTGTCACTCACTGACACCCGGTGTGTGTCTATACGTGTCTATGGCGTTAGCGTTGGCATGGTTTGCATTTTTGCTGAGCTAGCATTCATCTACTGCACAGCAAGCTCTTCGTTAACAGGAGGCTGCAGACAACCGGCGGATGCGTAAGAGGACGTGCTAGATTCGGTTCCACGCGGTTACCATGCGACGTGCGAGCAGGCAATTAAACACGGAGTACACCCGATAATGATCACCACTAATTACGACATCGTGCGGCGCGCCATCGATCACCTCACCGCGACCATCTATATTACATACTACGGCGCATTAATAATTTGGGGGCGGGGCAATTCTTTCCGTTGCAGATTACTGTCGCTTAATAGAATAAGCCGCATCGAGACGAACGCCCTCCGCTCTCTTGAGAATCTAGTGGAACTGTGAGTAGATTTGTTTATTGGTTTACTTGTTCGGTTTTACGTCTTCCAAATTACGTCGATTGCTGCCCGTGGATTCGGTTGTTATTATATTGCCCCGCAAAGGCGTGATGCACTTTAGTGTTTCCCTGAGATGTATTCTCGCAATCTAATTACCATTGTCGTTATTAGATATAGCAATATCTATCCGATGCGTACGTGTGCCTGTTTATGATTGATCGAGATATGTGTACGGTACGGGTGCGATTCCATTACCATTATTATGTTTTCGTTACTTCAACGAATGTTTCTTTATAATCTGATATAACATATCGAGAAAAAAACTTTATATCGTTTTATACTTTATATTGCGTGGTTTTAATACGATTGCAATCGGAGAAAATAACAGCGATGTAACAGCGTTTGTGCTTACGGCCACAAGTTCAATGTTTGATTGTTCTAGGGACCTGACGGACAACAGAATAACGAAGCTACGTCGAGACATGTTTATCAAAAACCAGAGGCTAAGCAATTTGTAAGTCAAAAACAAAAATTGTGTTGGCAACAGAAACGCCAACGATATTGGAAATATGTGATAACAACACGGTAAATAATAACGACGATGACAACACTGCAAGCAGCAACAACAAAACGTTCTATATTTATTATGCTATCTCTGACATATATATATATTATATATTACATGCACACATGTGTAGCGTATTATTGATACACGATCTTACACGCAATTACCTATTTTGCATTCGTTAACAATAGTTTGCGTTCGCCTTCATTCTCTTTTCTGCTCTCTTTCTTGTAACTTAGAAATTAACGTTATAATTCAACAACAACAACAACAACAACAACAACAACAGCAGCAGCAACAACAACAAATAATGATAATAATAATATTATCATCATTAGCAGCAGCAGCAGCATCATCATCATCATCATCATCATCATCATCATCATCATCATCATCATCACTGAAGTTCTCCGCGTAACGTCCAACGCCTCCTTGCTATCATTTAAAACTGACCTTGAAATTTGTATTCTGACCTTTGGCGAACATTTACGTGATCTGTCGAACTACTTCCGTGTAGTTGCGCACCAAAATAGGATTGTTTCTTGATGTCTGGTTAGTTTACTGCTTTCGGTATAAGCACAGTAAACGCTGTTGATAGCCGTGTGTCAGGTGTCTTGGCGTAAATTCCCAATGTTGTAAGAAGGAACCCTATTGAGAATATATACATCTGCATGTCACGGTGTATCTCCAATGACAAGTTTGTTCCCTCGCCTGCTTACGTGTCTGTAAATATTCTATGCTATCTCACTTTAACAAATTTAACGCTACGAATAGCTAGGTTATTAAATTATATTTATGCGTCTTTATAATATTTCGCGTTGATTTTAATGTTACACTCCTTAAAGTCATTTGTTTAACTAAGACGCAGCGCTAACGATGTAAATATGCCAGGACTACGCAGCTAATGAATTAATGCAGTGACATAACTAGCGCAGGAATTTCCGCAATGCATGAGAATAGACATCGCTCGCGAGCTATCGTAGGTAATAAAATGACACTAATAGCGAGAATATCTGTAGCAAACAGACGTCGCTAATGCATGCATTAAAGCAGGAGTTCGTCTTAGACTGGGTCCAAGTCGTTCAGCGTAAATCATTCATTATCAGTTCGAAAACGATGGCCCAATCTAGCGACAAAAAAGTTTGTGTTCTAACGGCGCGTAATGAGAGGATAATGCAGTTTTTATATTTTTTTGATGTTTATAGGAAGTCTAACAGAAAACAACGTTTATTACAGGACGTTGGTAATATAATACTTTAAACACAACACGTAGGTAGGTTGTTTGATATGAAGACACGTCGGTTTCAATGTGTTGCAAGTTACGCAGCGGTGGCTTAATTAGAGGTGAAAGCCTTTAGGAAGGAAGCCGTAATAGACAGGAAATGCGATAGGATTTTTTTCATTAAAAGTCGCGCGAATGACACGTCTCACCTTCACAATCTATAGCATCTTGCAATAACGTATTGTTGGCCCACGCTGCAGTTTTCTCATATGATATTGGAAATTACTCCATTGTCCTGGAGCGGAATGATATGAGAATTGTATTATAGACCTCGCACACCGTAAACCTCATCCCACCCCGCATTCCTCCCACATCCTCTACCTAATCCCTCCATCATCATTACATTCCCTATCTCGACAATACCACAACACGCAATGCGGTTGCATATTATCAGGAGTGTTATAATTATAATTATATTATATTAACATATATTATAATTAATTATAATAGATTATTATTCACTATCTGTTATTATTCACTCCTGATATTATCATATATATATATATCGTTTGCACTAGTGCGGTTGGTTGACTTGACAGCCGATCGAGTTGATGAAGTGAACGCTGTGTGATTGATTGCGGTGTGTTTTTCAGTGATCTCCGGCAGAACCGGCTTCAAATGAAGCAGGCAGGGACGCTCGCCGGTGCGACAAATCTAAACTGGATGTGCGTATAACGTCATCTCCCGGTCCGAAATCGTAAACTTTAATCATCACAGAGGCGCATTCTGTCGACCCTTGATTTCTTAATTCGAAACGCATTGTTGGACTAGATGTGTTCAAACGCCGCACACGCAGCTAACTGAAGTGTCCCGACGTTCTTTTTGCGCATGCTGCCGCATTTGCGACTTGTCGTGGCACGTTGATACACCAGCAGCTCGGTTCCCATTGCACATTAAGAAGACAATTAAACTATATGAGCGCGCAAATTACTGATTGTGTTTAAGTTTTAAGGCGAAATTTGATTTGATCAGCGCGCGGTTAGATTCTCTATTAACAATAACTCGCGTAAATACCCCCTCGGGCGCACGCACACACGCACGCACGCACACACGCGCGCACG
>NW_014577187.1:81980-84480 GCF_000485595.1 Priapulus caudatus | reverse complement strand
ATCCGCTGTAAGTAGAACTAGCCATCACGCGCATCCGATCTTAGCGTGTCCGGGATCCGACATGGCCGCCAACCCCGCCGCCGCCGCTGCCGCTGCTGCCGCTGCCGAGGCGTCACCACGTGACTCCGATAACGTAGTCACGAGGCAACTGCTCGAAGAGTCGGCGGTATGACGGAAACTCACGATGACAAGCGACAAGCCCTAGGTTTATCGGCTTCGTGAGCCTGGTAACACGCTGACTGAAGAGTCGACGCTATGACGGAAACTCATGATAATAAGCGACAAGCCCTAGGGTTATTGACTGCGTGAGCCTGGTAACACACTGAGTTCGTGATAAAAGTTGTGTAAAAGTGCTGGTAAATATATGATTGCGGGAAGAGCTAGATCTCTCTCCCGCTCTCTCTCTCTCTCTCTCTCTCTCTCTCTCTCTCTCTCTCTCTCTCTCTCTCCCTAACTATGTATATATCAGGAGTAGATAATTAGAAGAGAATATCTAAGTAGGATCTATATTATCTAACAGAGATCTAAAAGTACTAAAGTAGGATAAGTAGTCCCCTAGTAGATCTAAGTAGAACTCTATAGTTCGCCCTCTTTCGGTCTGCGGGCGCGGCCATCTAATATTACTGGTCTAGTTATCTACTCCTGTATATATGTAATATATATTATCAGACGGCTTCGAAATTAGACCCAGTTTCACCTATTGGGAAAAACGTGAAATGATTTTTTTAGAAGTAGATATAATTTTTTGCTCAATCATATATATATTATATTATGTGAGTCAATTATTTTAGCGGCGTATGGTTCCGTGTGGTTTCAGCGTCACATTTTCACTAGCTAATAGGCTGAAGGTAAACCATTTTTTAATAGTAGGTATCAGAGCTAATAACACGCATGTTAGACTGATTCGTACGCGGTGTTCGGCGAGGTGACATGATCATACCGTCGCCCCGCGGCTTCGCTGCGATCCACCGCCCGCGTCGCACACGAGCGCAAGCAGCTGTAAGATAAACCGTGGTTATATACTGCGAATTACGGAGGTCTTTAATTCTTGCGCCGTCCCGCTTTGCCACCCTTAACGCGATAGCCGTCTATAGTATAATTACGTATATGCGCTGGGAGAATTAGCCGAAAGTCCCGGACTATCCGCCGAAGCACAG
The DNA here is from genome assembly GCF_000485595.1 of Priapulus caudatus. Taxonomy (NCBI): domain Eukaryota; kingdom Metazoa; phylum Priapulida; class Priapulimorpha; order Priapulimorphida; family Priapulidae; genus Priapulus; species Priapulus caudatus. The sequence goes on along the minus strand of NW_014577187.1, from coordinate 83,323 downwards.
CGACAGTCGTATTAAAATGGCGGCTAGACCCGTCCACCGGACGTTAAGCGACTTATCGATTGTAAAACGGAGCGTCAAATAATTTTCGGCACGATGAACCAGTCTTTGATTTAGATTTAGACTGAATTCAATGGCCGAACGTACGCACCTCGGAGTCCGTGGCGCGAATCCCGTTGCGCCGTCTAATGTAACGTATCGTATCGAGTTCATACTATGTCATATCACCCGCCAGTGTTTTCCAACAGTATATGGCGGGACGATTCTTGGACCGCAGTCGCAAATTCCGCTTTTTGGTTACGCTTGTCACCAACACGTCCTAATTCCTGTTACACCAACTCCGACTTATACGTCCACGAATAAAATGATGTATTTCCAACCAATGTCAGTTTCCTCTCTTTAACTGCATCGCCCCACACGACCGCAACATGGCTACCTCGTACTCATGCTTGGCTTATGCAGTGTGGTCCGGGTACGTTGATAATGAGTCTGATAAAACAGTGACACGTCTAGTTTTTTCACTGTCTGGCGAGCCCTGTCCGCGCCAGGTGTTCCGAAAGGACCGTTAGAGACATATAGACGAGTCCCCCGGAAACAATATATTATTAAATCATAATCCTCGGCCAAGACGCTTTGAATAATGTCACCCAGTAACGAATGCGATAAGCGCATAAACACGTGAGGCAAATAACGTGAGGATATATATATCAATGGACAGGCTCGTATAATCAGCGATCGGAGCCCTAAAATAATTTCCACAAGACCACGTAGTACAGCCAATAAAGACAAGAAGTCGAACACAAGTACACATATCTCGCGAAATCGGAGTGACCGCACATTTCGACAATCTACTATGGCGAGTATGGAAAATTGAATACTCGTGCAGCATTAACAGATCTCAAAACACGGAGACGGAGTGACAATCAGACTAAAGCGCAGATATCCGGCTCTACCATCGTCTTAGTGCAGCGGCTTCTGATATTAATTGTCCATAAATCATCGTAAGTATCTTGCGTTCATCTACGGCGTTCCCCCACGCGTTGCAGAACATGTGCGTGATCTCTCACGTCATAACAGGCCCATAATTCTAGACATATAAACCAATTGTCACGGTGATCGACGTACAGGCAGCGGCCGCGTTACAGCAGGTCGCTTCCGGGGATGGTCGTCTACTCGTGTGCTGCCAGCTGGCTATTGATCCCGTGCTATAATTATAGGTTTCAGCCTGCCGTGAAGTTGTAGAAAACAACGTTGATCCGCGGTCCCGAAAGCGATGCGCGCGGAATGCCCGAAGGACTGAGAGCGACAGCGAGCCGAGAAGGAAGAGGGGAGCAGAATCAGAGCTT
>NW_014577187.1:76051-81547 GCF_000485595.1 Priapulus caudatus | reverse complement strand
GACGGAGAGCGGACGAGAGAGACACGAGTCGAGACAGAGGAGAAGAGTGACGAGAGAGGAGACGAGAGAGAGATGGAGAGAGAGAGGAAGATATATACTATAGTGTATATATAATATATATTATATATATATATATATATATATTAAATCATATATATATATACAAACCTACCAACAAACTCTACATATTTGCTGTCTATTTGAACCATGAGCGTTCCTCAGTGAAATACGTTTACCTTTGTTTGTTTTTTCATCTTCGCGCTTTTGAAATGGACAAATTTTGAGTATTTGGGAGCCGTGTGGTACTGTTCTTAATAGTGGTATTTTTTATATATGTGTGTACATAAATTGTACGATCGTACTCTGTATTTATTTTAGTTGTATTCGCGTACATATTGATTATTACCAATTGTCGATTGTCTATTGTTGTGCAATGTACTGACAATCATTGAGATTTAAACAAGATTATCGTATAATAAAGTATTTATTGACAATGAATGTAAGCGCAGTATACGTACACTGACACATAGTTGGTTACAATGTCTTATTAGAACGCCACCAGGCGCAAGCCTCTAAATGTACATAACGTCAGAAATTCTTTTCGCGATTCTTGCGTTACGGCCAATTTTCCTGTACAGGTCGTGCGGTTTGAAGGTGCCATTAATATTGGAGAGAAAAATAATGGAACGTCGGCCATAAACAGTGCCGGATTGCCAAGGGGCACTGCATGCATGGGCAATGTGCCAATTTTAGAAGTAGACATGCATTACGTTCAGCATGCTATGACCTCAAGATGTTTTGTAAATCGCGTTGGAAAATTTAGGGACCTACACGACATGTATGTACCGAAAAACACTTGGTAGTCTTAAACGGTCCCCATAGAAATTACGGAAGCCTTTGTTGAACTTGATGGCAACCTCCATATCACACTTATCTAAACACCGACGAGCTTTATTAAGCCATCTTGATGGATGCATGGCCACTCATGCTTAGGTTCACATTTTAACTTATTATTTCCATGCGTCACATAATTATACCGGCAGTACGTAGTTTACTTGGAAACAAATTATCAACCGTAGCGCGTGCTACCTACGTTCGTAAATCTGCAGTTTCGTGGATTTGCTGCGCCTCAGCGTCTTAGTCACGAATTTATTATATGAATAATAGATTTTCTCGTCTTTAGAACCGCATTCACAGCGAAGGGAAACTTCTGAATATTTCTCACACAATGTGGAAAAGTGTCAAAAGTGAAATCTATTTCCGAAGAAGCCCGAGTCTATATTAGTCACTTGATTTAACTATGCATTTATGCTCAACGTGCGCACCCACTAGTGGCAGTGCGTGTGTCTGGCACATTGGGGATGTCTGGCACATGCAGTAAGGGTGTCTGGCAGTGGGCAAAAAATTTCAACATATTCCATTTCCTTAATTTAGCACGATCAAGCCAGCGGCCTGCTGTAACGCGCTGCCTGCGCTCATCACCGTGACAGGTTTTATGTAGAATATGCCTGTTTTATATCAGTCTGACGTGACGGACCGTGAAACGCAGATATTACGATGATTTATGGAAATTAATCGACCGCTGCATAAGACGATGGTAGCGGAATATCTGGCTTCTGATTGTACCCGTCTCCGTTTTTCATATTTTTAATGTGCACGAGTATTCAATTTCCATTCCATGAGTTGTCAATGTGCGTCACTCCGTTTCCGAGATATGTGTACTGTTCGACTTTTTACTTTATTGTGTTACGTGGTCTTTGAAATTATTTTAGCTCGATCGCTATTATAACAGCCTGTCCCATTGATTATATACCTCACTATTTGCCTATTTTATGCGCTTATAGCATTCGTTACTGGGAGTGACATTCATTCAAATCGTCTTGCCGACATATGATTTAATAATATATTGTTTCCAGAACTCGGTCATATTCTTAAAACGTTTCGAACTGGGGGAAGGGCTCGCCAGACATAAAAAATAGACGTGTCCACTTTTTATCAGCATATAATAACGTAATCCGACCACAGTAACCAATCATATTAAGGTAGCATGATTGCGTGTCGATTCCAGTACAAACAAACATACATTGGTTGTAAATACATCATTTTATTGTGGACGTAAGTCGGAGTTTGTGTAACAAGGAATAAGGGCGTGCGTAACCCAGAAAAAGCGGATTCTGCAATGCCGGTCCAAGAATGTCCCGCCTATACTGTTGGAAAACCCTGCGTCGTGTATACATGTATGAACGCATACGTACGTACATTAGACGGCAACGGGGATTCGCGCCACGATCGAGTGCGTACGTCATCGTCTCAAACCTAATACCAAAGAGCTTTCGTCGAAAATATTTTACGCTCCTTTACCATCGATAAGTCGCTTAACGTGTGAGCGGTAGCGCCATTTCACATAGATGTCGTGTGCTTCGGTGATAGCTGGACGCTAATTCTTCAGCCGATATACGTAATTATACTATAGACGGCTATCGCGTTAATGCAAGCGTGACGCGGCAGAATTAAAGACTCCGTAATTCGCATTATATAACCGGTTATATCTTACAGCTGCTGCGGAGTGTGGCGCGGGCGGGATCGCACGACCGCCGAGTATTCATGTCACCTCGCCCAACACGCGTCGAATAGTCTTAACATGTTTTCATTGTGATAACCTACTAAAAAAATGTTTAACCTAACTATACCTATGAAAATGTGGTTAAAACACCAACGAACATACGCACGCAAAATAATGATAAATATATTACTTCTAAAAATATTTCACGTTTCCCAAATAGTGAAAACTGGTCTATTGCTGCGTTCACACGAGGAGTTTAGTTGCGTTCACACGCTAAAATATACGCGGCTTGCTTAGCCACGGCTTGCTTAGCCACGGCTTGCTTAGCCGCGATTGCTCCGGCTTGCTTAGCGCGGAATCATATTCCGCGCCAACTAAGCCGCGTATATTCGGCACCACGCTGGTCGCGAACCTGATTGTCGTGTGAACCTAGACTGCTACCCGTTCGCTGCACGACGTTAGGGTAGCGTGTGGAACTGTCGACCGGGTACCAGTCTATATTATACCTCGCTAGCTAAGCCTCGAATCTCGTGTATCTCGTGTTCACGCATTTTAACCGGACTTAGCACCAACTAAGTACGGTACCAGCTAAGCCGTGTATACGTGTGAACGCAGCTTATATATTTGTTCGCGAACGCAGCATAACCTATTTTATTTCAAAACGCCATCGCCCTACAAAGCGGGTTTTTCTTTTAATAGCGCCATCTACGGCTCACAAATTGTGATTCATTTTGCGTTTATAAATTAATTATTGCGATATACAGATGCGCAATCGTTTCTATAGTGTACGTCGATGCTTGCTCAATTAAAAACTGAACTTCTTTCTTACTTCACTCATTGTGTCCTTTTTTTGTCGGGAGCTACAGTGCTCATTGACACTTTTCATTTAACATTGCGCAATGGAAATATGTTGAAATTTTGCCCATGCCCCAAGACACCCTCACTGCATGTCGCCAACATCCCCCATGTGCCAGACATCACGCATCCACCTAGTGGGTGCGCCACGTGAGCATAAATGTCATAGTTAAATCAAGTGACTAATATTAGACCGGGCCTTCTCGAAAATATATTTCCACTTTTGACACTTTTCCACATTGTGTGAGAAATATTCAGAAAGTTATCCCTTCGCTGTGAATGCGGTTCTAAAGACGAGAAATCTAATTATTTCATATAATTAAATTCGTGAAATGCAAATTCACGAAACTGCGTGATTTACGAACGTAGGTAGGCACTGCGCCTACGGTTGCATAATTGTTTTCAAGTAAACTACGTACTGCCGGCAGACTGAATTAAGATAATATAATATAGTGTAGCAACAAGCGGCCACTCGGTCGTCAAAATATATAACGTATAAAATGTGAACCTGACGGCACAATGCACGTAGCGCCGATCATTGCTCTCTAATGTTGTCCTACAAGATAGGTGAGCGTCCACAAAACACACTTACCCTAATAATAGCTCATGCGACACAGGGCCACAACAGCTCTCTGCTTCTTATATGAAGCTGTGATATCGCGAGTCGTCTCGTCCCTCATACATAAAGGTCTTTCCTCCGTCATACTCTCTCTATCTGGGTGACGTTCTCTAATGCTCTCTACTCCTCAACGGTTTCTCTTCTCCTTCTCTCTCTCTCCGCTCTCTCCTGTACACTCTCATCGACTCGTTCTCTACTCCTCTCCCTGCTGTCCTCCCTCCCTAAACTTCTCTCACTCCTCGTACTTCTTACCCAATAACTTATCTATTGCTAATTCCTGCCTTCTCTCCTTCATCGCCTTGTCCCGCCTTCTGTACACTACTTGCATGTCTCTACTTCTAATCATTTGGTCACTCTTTGGCTCTCAACCTGCCACTCCTGTTGTCAGCTTGTGCTAACTCTCCCTCCTGTGCTTTTCTCCTGGCACTGTTTATGGCCGTACGATTCCATTATATTTTCTCATCCAATTAATTTAAATTGGCATCAAACTTAACAAACTCCGCTCAAACGACTTCTGTTACAATTAAGTGAAATAATATGTGCTCAGCTCTAACGCCAAGTAATCGCGAGATATTTCTATCGTTATGTTTTACATTTTTAGAGGTCATACTCGTACTGGTAATGGTGTTCTAATATAGACATTTATAACCTAAAACTCATCTGTGTCAGTGTACGTATATCATGTCAGATATATACTTAATTCATTTTGCAAAATTATAAATACAATTAATTTATTCTATACGATAATCTTGTTTATATCTACAGCTCAATGATTGTACTAAGTTATCATTTCACTGATACAAGTAGAACAATATTCGGACAGATTGCGGTAATAATCAATATGTCGCGATACAACACTTAAAAAAAAATAAATACAGAGTACATACTACACTTCCCCTAGTCGACATACCAACGCATATAATAAAAAAATACCACTATCCTAACAGGCACTACCACACGGCCTCCCAAATAAACTCAAAATTCCCATTCAAAAGCGCGAAGATGAAAAAAAAGAAGGTTGAGATACGTTGATGTCCACTGTAGGACGTACGCTTAGATGGTAATCAAATAGACAGCAAATATGTAGTCATGTTCTTTTGCGCGTAGGTCCTCTTGTGTGTAGTATACCTTATATACCCTGTAATAGTATACCATAATATATAGTACTATATATTATAATATATATATGTAATATATAACAGACCGCTCCGAAATAGACCTCAGGTTTCACTAATTTGCGGAAAACCGCTGAAATCAATGTTTTAGAACCTAGGTAAATATATGTTTATGCGCAACATATACTATATAATGATTATATACATTAATTTTGGCGTGCCGTTATGTTCGTTGGTGTTTTAACCAGCTCAAGTCCTTTCCATTAGCGTATACGTTATGTTACAACATTTTTTTTAGCCATAGTCCGTTCCTATCACAATGCCAAAACCATGCTTTCCACCTA
>NW_014577187.1:73456-76041 GCF_000485595.1 Priapulus caudatus | reverse complement strand
ATCCAGTTAATATAGTAGAGATCAGTGGTTATGCTGCGTTCCGACATGTTTTGTAAATCTTTACTCTAATATAGACGTTTTATCGGCAGGGTGGAGAGGAAATACCAATTTTGCATTAAAGATATTGTCAATGAAATCTTGTAAAACGAACCAGACGAGTGTGACACCACAGACTGTTTGTGTCTATATAATATGTTATATAATTGCCAAACCCTACCTAATTTGCATTTTTTTTTTTAAATATCAAAACCCCTCGCCCTTATTCATTCACATACCAAAAATGAGCTGACTAATGGCAATTCCCATTTTTGCCAAAAAATTGCCGTGGCTCGAAAGTACGTCGACTGGCGTGCTTCAAAATAGGACGTTTAATATGGGAGCATAGCAGTAACAACTATACGCAATTTCAAACATGTGGGCCAAACGGTTCCTGAGTTATTGTTGACCGTAGCGAAATGTTGACGGACGGACGGATGGACGACGACCCATGGCAATAGCTCAGCTTGACGATGTCAAGGTGAGCTAAAAAATAACCGATTAAAATGAGGGTGTATGAAACGCGCGATGTAACTAAACACGCATAATCTCACACGTATACTTGTCAAATTCATATAAAATTCCCATCAAAAAATTTTAAAGGAATATTTTTAATAATAAATGCACATGCATTATGTATTAATTGATCGCGAAACACTACTAATTAGTAGATGGCTGTTAACTATTGTTAACAGATGGCTATATTAATACATGCATAATCTTCGGTGATCAGACTTAAGCCACATGATAACGGCATTTAATAATACCGCGGATTTTCTCCACAAAACGCAATCATCTATTTTGAACAAAACTCACCGTTTAATAAGAGAACATGAATACACTTCTCACAGATATAAAGCCATTGAATATCATTATGCTATTTATACGCACGCCACCTAGTGGTTATTTACGGTCACATTTGAGAAGTGCTATATCATTATGCATAATATAATCATAATATATCATTATGCAGCTATAATTGGGCTTCTCACAAATATTGCATATTATTCCATGAGTACAAAATACATTCTTCGAAACTTAATATAACCATCCGAGTAGCAATGCAATGCAATTTCTAATAAAGATTTATAGTTACATACACGCATATTAATAATTGAAAAGCTTTCTTAGTATATAGTTTTGTGCCGTTTACAAGAAAAAGTAAAAAATAAACATCAAGATATGTCTGTGACACTACAAGTTCACAACTTGATTACAGGAGTGCACCAACCACACGCGTGATCAACATATGTAGTATGAGTATATGTAGTATGAGTAATTGAGTATATGTAGTATGAGTATATGTAGTATGAGTATATGTAGTATGATATGTTGTGCGTACGTAAAACACGAGTGTGTGCGCTGCAGACAGCGGTAAAGCATCGGTAGCAAGTCGATCTTACAATATTTAATGAATAAAAAAACAAGAGCCGCAGAGCGTCTGGGCTCATCTGAGGTATGTTGCTACGATTATAAACCTAAAATTTCAGTCGTGCGTAGTGACACATTTGTTAGGCGCAGATATGCAGACACGCAGTTGCGTACACATCATTGTTAGGACACGCCGACTATCCCCCATGCCATTTTTGTTTATTTTATTAAATGATAATTGCCTTTCAATTCGAATTTGTGTCCTAGATTCACAGCGTAATAGATGTTATTTCTTGTTGTTTATTGTGTGTGTGTGCGCGTGCGTGCGTGCGTGCGTGTGTGTGTAACGTAGGAATCGATTTTAACTTCTGTATCTGTATGATGTGGATGAATATTGTTGAAGAGCAAATTACGGAGTATAAAGAAGGTAGATAAGCATGAAAAGTAAACAGAAACACTAATTGTATTTTAATACATTTTATTTTGTACAAATAACACACAAATATAGTACTTGCTGGTGCTAGAAATTCGTGACCTATAAAGTGTGGCGCAAATCCACTTTAGGCACCTTAGGTATCACGAAGTGATGCACAGATTTCTGTGTATCATCAACTGATGCACAGACTTTCCGTGTATCAAGGTGTCACGCCTTGATACCTAAGGTGCCTAAAGTGGATTTGCGCCTAAAGTTTTGTCCTAAAGTTTTGGCCTAAAGATTGGCTCTTTGCACGTCAGCCGCTCGAAGTAATACTGTTTGTTTCTATACTGGATAATTCCTTTAAAATGACTCACGTGTGGGTTTTTTGCTTGAACATTCATTGTATAGCATTTTAAATAGCAGTGTATATTATTTTATGATAAGACCAGTAAGCATTTACTGTATGAATATGTGTGAGAGTAAAATTTGCAAAGAATAAATCAATGATTGAACCAGAATCAGTTGTAGGTTCTTTGCCAAACTGTGAACAGTTGAATCTTGCTAGCATAAATTCAGCGAAGGATTTTGTCTGATTTTTGGAAAAATCGATATTAAAGTCGCCTACAAAAAGAAGTCGACTTTCTAAATGAGCATTGACTGTAACGTTACAGAGATGTTGTTTGAGATGTTCAAGTGTACATGATGGTGCTTTGTAGATGAAATATATTTGCAGTGGCAAATCTTTCCAATGAATGCATGT
>NW_014577187.1:65982-71525 GCF_000485595.1 Priapulus caudatus | reverse complement strand
CCCAATTTCAAACATGTGGGCCAAACGGTTCCTGAGTTATCGTTGACCGTAGCGAAATGTTGACGGACGGACGGACGAACGGACGGATGGACGACGACCCATGGCAATAGCTCAGCTTGACGATGTCAAGGTGAGCTAAAAAAATAACCGATTAAAATAAGGGTGTATAAAACGCGCGATGTAACTAAACACGCATAATCTCACCCGTATACTTGTCAAATTCATATAAAATTCGCATCAACAAGGAATATTTTTAATAATAAATGCACATGCATTATGTATTAATTGATCGCGAAACACTACTAATTAGTAGATGGCTGTTAACTATTGTTATAAGATGGCTATATTAATACATGCATAATCTTCGGTGATCAGACCTAAGCCACATGATAACGGCATTTAATAATAACGCGGATTTTCTCCACAAAACGCAATCATCTATTTTTAACAAAACTCACCGTTTAATAAGAGAACATGAATAGACTGAATACACTTCTCACAGATATAAAGCCATTGAATATCATTATGCTATTTATACGCACGCCACCTAGTGGTTATTTGCGGTCACATTTGAGAAGTGCTATATCATTATGCATAATATAATCATAATATATCATTATGCAGCTATAATTGGGCTTCTCACAAATATTGCATATTATTCCATGAGTACAAAATGCATTCTTCGAAACTTAATATAACCATCCGAGTAGCAATGCAATTTCTAATCAAGATTTATAGTTACATACACGCATATTAATAATTGAAAAGCTTTCTTAGTATATAGTTTTGTGTCGTTTACAAGAAAAAGTAAAAAATAAACATCAAGATATGTCTGTGACACTACAAGTTCACAACTTGATTACAGGAGTGCACCAACCACACGCGTTATCAACATATGTAGTATGAGTATATGTAGTATGAAACCCAGCATCAAGTAGTGCACAGCATTAATGCATTTAACGAAATAACTCATTATCATATACTCAATACTGTTACATTTCGAGGAATACAATGAATATAACACGTATAATCATTATTAAAATCGATATATAAAATCGATATATTGCTACAATCGAGATTTGTTCATAAAAATGCATCAAGTGTATCATATGTGTGTATAAACACTAATGTGCCCACACACAGATGGCGAGTATAATTGTGTATATTATTATTACAAAATACTTCAGTAAATCATTTCCAGCTAATATGAAGCCGTTCAACCACACTAACGAAAAATTACTCGCTGTCCCTCTCTATATGCGTCCATGTGCGTGTGTGTGCGTGCGTGTATGGGGTATATGTTTTGTGCGTGCATGCATGCGCAATAGGGATAGGTACACATTTGCTTAAACAATTTCAACTTGTCTTAGGACATATTAGGTAGGATACACGAGATTACGTGATTTCTTCAACGTGGGACACAAAGTAATCAGTGTTGTAGTCGAGTCTTCACCCCCGCATTTGTTTTACGAGAATGACACGGCTTGTTGAACCAAATGAGAGAGTGCTAGTACCTTCGAAGTGGTAGAAGAAGAGACAGAAGTGGTAGAAAAAGCGCAAAGGGACGAAGTGACAGCAGATTCAAACCAAAGGGACAAGAATCTTAATCGAGCCATTCAAAACGTTACAATTAAGATTAGGCCATGTATCTAGAAAACCTAGGAGTTTTAGTTTTAAATTCTTGTAAACTGCGTGTTACAATAATTATGTACAGTTGTGTACTAATGTAGTGGCCTCGAGCCGGCCTCGACCCGAGTCCTCGAGTCATTGCACTCCGAGGTCAAGACCGAGACCGAGACCAAGGAAAACGGTCTCGAGGCCGGTCTCGAGACCTACAACACTGAAAGTAATAAAAAATTAAACTGTAAACATTCAGATTTGAAATTAATTAGATTACAAACAACCCTCTATATATTTCTAATTAACAAAACGATATACCTATACAGGGGAATGAAATTCAGATTTTTTGCACCAGCCCAGTTCTGGTAACAGCAGTTTTGCGCTGCCTGAAGTGCCCTGCCTATAGACGTGACGCACACAACCAGCTTAATGGCAGAAGATTCAGCAACAATAGCCACACAGTATCTGCCATTATTGGAAGCTGGATAATGATGGCAACACTATCTTATACCCAAGGCAACAGATTCCCAGACATACAACGCAATCCCACTAAATAGTTGTGCAACTGCACAGCAATTAACACATACACATATGTTAAGTGAGGACTGCAAGGACATTCAAAATCACCAATGCTCATTTGAAAAGTGACTTACTTCAAGATCAGACACTATGGTTGGTTGGGAAAATATGATGCAGCATGCATACATTTTTGATGAAAATGTTACTCTTCTGTTTCCCTAGAACCAGATTACATATTATTATATCATATATATATATATATATATATAGCAAAATGAACGTGAAACAAGCTGCTATGGTATCAGAGACCAATGGAAAATAACTGAATGTGTAGCAAAACACTGTGGGATATTACAGGGAGAAATACGGGGAGGACAAAAGGAAAAATCAACTATGATTAATACACAACAACAAAATTTTAAGTTGAAAACGGCTATTGTGTAAATGTATCAAATGGCTTCAGGAGTAAAATATACATCAAAGAAGAGATGATTGACAGTAAACATGCTTGTGGCTAGGTAGCCTCGTTTTCATTTTGAAGATTACTGCCTCGTTTTTCGTTCCCAACACGCGATTTGTGAAACATGCCGTTTCTAAGTTGTTTCTCATAATTTAGAGTGTTGCTGGAGGTCGCCACAACGTAAGTTAATAAATTATAGCACTGTAGTTTTGATAACAAGATGCAGTAAAGATATGTTCGCAGTATTGCCTAACAGTGATCCACTGTGTAATGCCTGATCTTACGTGCAGTTTATTTAAATCCGCAAGTGCATGTATGTTTGTTAGACCATTTTCATTTATTGGTGACGTAAGACTCCTGTGTTTGTATTTTTAGTTCTTACGCTGTATCGTGTGGAGGAATGAAGAAAGTAAAGAGTTCACCCACTCGAAGCGTTATCTATTTGTCTATCAATGTATCTGTCAAATGCAAAGGGCAGAATATAGGTCAGGGCAGATTATTGTGTAAATAAACAAAACTGATGTAAGTTATAGACTATATAGATTACCATCTGCAGTCAGCACTGTACACTTGACATACTCAGCTTATCCTTCAAAATATCAGTATGATCATAACCTCATTCTTCTGTGTAACTGCAATAGCACTACATAGATAGTACATAAACTGGGGGGAAATAGCTTGTATTGGAAACATCTAGTCATTTATGTTGTCAAGGAGAAGTGGAGAGCATAGCAGGCAATTTGTTTCCCACTTCTGCTGAGTTCCATTCGTGCCTTGTACTTCCCATTTTCCAAGAAACTTGGAATTCCTTCGTCTGGTATTTTGACATCTGTCAAAGGCATTTGGTAATTTCCCTGGAGTATAACAATTATTTAATTGCAGTAAAATTCACACACAAAAACATTAACCTCATAATTAATGTTAAAATTTTTGCTAGTTTCAACATAAACATACACTGCACAGTTGTAATACATCCTAGAATAGCATTCAGTTTACCATTGGACCAACAATACTGAATACTGAATTGGACCATACATGCTGAAAATTTGACGCTACAGCAAACTAATCCGGGCGAGGCCAGACTCAATTTTCAGTGTACACACGCTATTCTAGACTAAATGCACGCTAGTCCTGACCAAGTAAGCCCATAAAATTAAGGAAGGGCAAGGTGTGATCCAAAGCATGCTAAACGATCCCGAACTGCACTGTCTGTGCAGTATGACACTATCTTTATTGCATGAATTCAGATACAAATACATGTACTGACGACAGTTTTTTTCATGGAGAGGAACTATATGTTAACCTGGGCATGCGCAATGCAATTTTATGGCCCAATACAGTATTTTGCATCAGTACACTCAGGAGTTACTTGATGTCGGATCAAAATTACAGTTTGTATATGGTATAAATTATACACTCAGGAAGAAGTTTGTACTGAATGGGTACCTTATTATTACCACCAAGTGTATATAATAAATTATGGTTAAAGCAATAATGGTATCGATAGTAAAAATAATGGTTTAGAAACAATATGATCACAAGTACACATGTATGATGTAACCATATTCTTTCGATACAGGTGATCTTACCGGTCTAATAGGGCATGTACAGGGTATGCCATACTTCCTTAATGCAGGGATCTGATCACAGATAGAGGGCAGCATCGGGCAGATGTCATTGTAGGTGCATGATCCTACATTGTCAACACAGGGAATTGTGAGCCAAATCAACTCTTTCTTCTCTATAGTTAGAACTGCCTGTGCGAAAACAATTTTCTGTTAGATTTTACACCAACATTGAAACACAAAAGCACCAATACATATAGGCATACATGTATAGTAATATACACGTAGATATATATACATATATATATAAATTTAACTGTGAACAATTAACCAATCCCTAACTAGGAGTTTAATGGCCAGTAATCGAGGGCCTACACATACCTTTATTGGCCCAGAAGCAGTTTCCCTAACAAGGCCAGAAAAGTCAACTTTTGCAGTGCCTGGAATGTGGATCGGGTCTGGTTTAACATCAAGTTTGTTTAGGACGAGCGAATCACTCTCACCACCACAGGAACTCCAGGAGAATGTAGGCAAACTGTTGCTCCTTAAAATGGTAAAATCAAACTTTAGTAGGAATGTTAGTCTACTGGAATAGGGGGAATTACAGTTTATTCCCATGCAGTTTCCAGTGTAATAAATATGCCATTTCCTAGTTCCCAGTTAATTAAAATCACATTCTGCTTGACCATCTCCCCATTGACCTCTACTCCCAAATCACGAAAACTTTATCCGGTATTTTCCAGCTCCCAGATATTTAAAATCATGGGTTGGGCCCGTTTCAATAATAAAATGATAGTAAATAAACATGAATGACGACCAAAATCTTCATGTTTATCTACTCTAGTTTACCTATTATTAGTAATAATTTCCTGTAAATGATATTCAAATGCTCCTTTGCATCACATAATCACACAGCACACATGCCACTTAGATACAATAATGTAACCCAAACACAGGATAGGTGTAACTGTTATTGTGTTTATATTCCTATCCTGTGTTTGGGTTACATTATTGTATCTACCATGCCACTGTGCACAAACTTTCAGAAAGATAGAGCTATGCCTTTCTGTGTTTGTGCACAGACCAGTGAAAAAAATACACGGGGGCTCGGGGCGATTTAGCCCCCGAAATGCCAAAAAGAGCCCCGGAAATGCCAAAAAGAGCCCCCGTAAATTTGCATAGAGTTCAATGCAAACCAAATTTTAGAGTGCTATTTTCATGCACGCGAGCTTGAAAAGTAGCCCCCGAAAAATAAATTGTATTTTTTCCCCTGCTACAGCCCTGCGCTCACATCCCACAGACACGACTAAACATTCCTCCACTGTGCAATCCGCCCCCTCCTCCCCAACACTACGCTCCACGTGCCACGCCCCCGCCGC
>NW_014577187.1:55706-57998 GCF_000485595.1 Priapulus caudatus | reverse complement strand
CTGTTATTCCTCAAAGTCTTAGCACTACTGGTGTTTTGTTTTCAAATGCGGTTGCTCTGCTTATAGTGCTAAGACTTTGAGGAATAACAGCATAAGTAAAGTTGTGGAAGTGTTCAAAAAGATAGGTGAGATGTCCATGTTGATAGATAAGTGTTAAAAAGCCCGATCATTTTACGTTTTGGGGATAAATTTTTGGTCACATCAGTTGGACCATTTGCTTAGATTACATCTATGGCAGAATGTGCTATAGCCCTGCGGCAGCGATCCGCGGGCTATAGTACTAGAGCTCAGTTTGTCCATACCTTGGTTGATCGATTGCATGCACAAAAGTCTTCACATCTGCTATTGGATGTGCGGCCAATTCAGCAATATTATTCCAGAAGTATGCCGCCGCGTACGTTGACAGAGTCAGAGACAACAGCACTATCAATAACAGTGTTTTCAATGAAACAAGTAGTTTAAACATCATGGTCTGTGCACTGGACGATACAAGTGTCTTGAAAGTAGGCCTAAGTATGGAATAACAAGGTGTTTTTAAACCAGTCGAAAGATGCCAAACAGCCGTCACACGTTATTGGTAAACAACTAAACATCGCGTTTTTACACATGGGGGACAATGATTTATCCCAGAATGCTGTGCGCAATTGCCCACTACCACAGCAAATGATACAAACTCCACGACAGATGGCGCTCTCGCTCTGGCTCTACTATCCTATTCTATTCTATCTATTCTATATGTATTATCCTATCCAGGGGCGCAAATCCAGGGGGGGACAGGGGGACATGTCCCCCCACGAATTTTCAGAGGGGGGACATCATATCAAATGTCCCCCCCACGATTTTGGATCACCATGATTTTGTGTGCAAGTGTGTGTGTGTGTGTGTGTGTGTGTGTGTGTTTGTGAAGTGAGAACCTTTTTATTGTGTGTGATAGTGCGTCAACGATTGACTTCTTTCCCTTTTTTTCTTTTTTTGCCAGCTTTTATTTCATTCAAGTGCATTTGAGAGCATAATAATGATCATGCACAACTTGAGAAAAATGTGTCTTGATAAATTTAGTACCGTTTCTTTTTTAACACGTTTTTTTTTTCTTATATCAAATCATCTACCTGCTAAATTTTTTTTAAAGAATGGTGCAATTTGGTGCATTTTAAGCTATTCTGAACAAATTATAGGAGACTCTTGAATCACCTTTTCAAGTTGTCAAAATTAAGGTACAAACGAACTATAATAGGAAATCAGGGGGCTGAAAATAGGGCAAGTTTTTTTTATTAAATGTCTAGACAATGATATTTTTCTGTTTCCACCCGTCGCTTGCATTGTTTTACTCAGACATAAGCTGCCTTGCTGCGACCAGATTTGAATGAAAAAAACACAATGCGAATGGAACAATCAGTGCATAGTCATGCACACAACATGCACGCAGACACGCAGGCATGGTCGTTACTAACCCGACCAGGCTGTGTGACTAACGTCAATACACCTATTCCCTAGCAATACCGTTTCTTGGAGCTAGGTCGTTACGTGATCAGCTACCTCAAATGTCTGCCACTCTACTGCAGCCTGTGAACGAGGATTTTCTTTTCTGGTACGCAAAAACAGATACACTGTATACTTCGCTGTCAGTCTACTGCCTACACTTTAGTCTACAGTCAGGTGCTGTTGAGGGTATATAATTTAAATTGTTACATTGTTGCCCCCCTCCCAATTTTCTCAACGAATTTAGACGTTTCACAAAATCGACCCCTGGGACTGCCAAATCCGCCGATTTCCGCGGATCCGCGGAAGAATCTCATCCCTGCATACGTTAACGTAACAGAGCTAAACTACTACCAACGACTGCACTGCCGTGTCAGGGGCGGATCCAGATGAGACGGGATACTAGAGAAGCGTTGCCGAAAGGAGATGTTGATCCCAATTGCGCTGAAGCGCAGATCTTTCGCGCAGTTCCGCGGCAAGGCGCACGCGACCGCGGCAACGTCCTACGACAGTATGCAGCGCTGGCAGATATAGATCCGTGCGCCGAAGGACTTGGCGGGCGCACGGATCCATAGCTGCCCGCGCTGCATACTGTCGTAGGACGTTGCCGCGGTCGCGTGCGCCTTGCCGCGGAACTGCGCGAAAGATCTGCGCTTCAGCGCAATTGGGATCAACATCTCCTTTCGGCAACGCTTCTCTAGTATCCCGTCTCATCTGGATCCGCCCCTGACACGGCAGTGCAGTCGTTGGTAGTAGTCTAGCTCTGTTATGTTAACGTATGCAGGGATGAGATTCTTCCGCGGATCCGCGGAA
>NW_014577187.1:51383-54657 GCF_000485595.1 Priapulus caudatus | reverse complement strand
GTTTCTGCGTACGCAAAAACAGATACGACTGTTACTTCGCTGTCAGTCTACTGCCTACACTTTAGTCGTACAGTCAGGTGCGTGTGAGGGTATATAATGGTGGTAAATTGTTACATAGTTTGCCACCCCTCCAATTTTCTCAACGATTGTAGACGTTTGTCACAAAATCGACCCTGGACTGCAATCGCCGATTTCCGCGGATCGCGGAGAATCTCATCCCTGCATACGTTACGTAACAGCAAGCTAGGGACTCAACTACGAACGACTGCCACTGGGCCGTTGTCAGGGCGGATTCCGAGAGATTTTTGACAAAGGGCGGGTGTCCAGGAACAAATAAAAGGGCCTTTTTCCTGCTTACTTTTTTTGGTGTTTTAAAAGAGTTGTCGAAGGCACCTTAGGGGCGGGTATTGAGCGGAACCTCAAGATTTTAAAAAAAATTTGTGCATTCTGAGAGCGATCTGAGCAGATAATTTTTGATGTCTAGAATGCAAAAATCTTATCAGGATCCGGTCCCCCGGCGCTGCGGATCCCTACTAGCCTTCTAACCTCTGTGCCCTTATCTAGGTTTTAGAAACAAATTTACATATAATAGTATATATTAAGTAAGATCGTTTATCAGAAAAACTAGCGCTAAGAATGTTTTTTTATGGAGACCATATAGAGGGAAGTGTGTATGTGTGTGTGTGCGTGCGTGCGTGCGTGTGTATGCTTTTTTCCCTTTTTTGTGGTAAAAAGGGGGGGGGTCCGGACCCCCTCGACCCCCCTCTGGATCCGCCCCTGCGTGTACGTGGAATCGAACACCGAACTCGAATCCCGGTAGTACATAATTCGCGCGCGCGACCGGAAGTGTTATATTCCGGCTTGATATCAGGCATGCGCAGTTCGATTAATAGCTTCGATTAATCCCGCTCGGCGATTAGCGAGATATTTCCGCCTGTGTGAACAAGGGCACAATTATCTATCCACCGTAGTAGTACAACAGCCCACCATCTCAGCCGCCATCTCGTGGCAACTTTCATAAGCATCTGAACAGAACTGTGGATTATTATCATCTAGACTACCCTAGTATATTCTGGATTTTTACTGAACTTCTAAATGTAGTAAAAAAAATTTAATGTTGAAATTAACAGTAAAGTGGGCTAACGCTCCATTAGGAGTGTTCCCAACTTTGATATCATTAATGATTAATGATTAATGATTAATGAATAATGATTGATAATCCTAACCCTAACCCTAACCTAAATGACCTAACCTAACCTAAGTTGGGAACACTCCTAATGGAGTATCACCCGAGAAGGGGCAGAAGTAGTTCAACTACATACGAAATAGTCAAAAAGTAAAGAAAGAAAATATTTCACCAGGTGGGCCTCGAACCCAGAATCCCGGGTTTAGGAGACCAATGGATAATCTGAATCTGAGAGGTTCAGCTTCCGTTTTCCTCTACGCCGCGTAGTTCTCTAGTTGTGCGAATACACACAAAGTCAACAACTTTATATATATACTAGCGGGATACCCGGCGTTGCCAGGGGAAATCAGTGGCGTTACTCAGGTGGTGACCGCTTGGTTGAAAGGAAAATACCCAAAAACATCTATCCATGCATTCATCCATCCATCCCATCTCATCGCACCGCATCCCATCTCATGCCATCCCATGACATGCCATGCCATATGCCATCGCACCGCATGGCATGCCATGCCATGCCATCCCATCCCATGCCATCCCAAACAGTAAAAAATAATAAGAAATCAAAAGGTAAGAAATTAAATATAAAAAATAAAAATTAAAAAGTAAGAAACTAAAAATAATACATACTAAAGAGGTAGGTAAAGGGAAAAACGGAAAAATGTTGGAAAATAAGTTCCCCAGCTGGGACTCGAAGCCGGAATCCCGGTGTAGGAGACAGATGTTCTATTGATTAGGCCACTGCGCCGTTAAGGGTATACGCATGGATTCACATGTACGTGATGTTAATCTGTACGCACCGCCATCTATTGATGAATAGAATTTTTATGAAATTTTAACTTTTTTAAATTTTTGTTTTAGCCAGAACCACCTCCCAGACGTGCTGATTCTGAAAATATCTTTAGTTTTCCTCTAGGCCGCGGAGCTCTCTAGTTATGCGAGTAAGAACTAATTCGGCTGAACAACTTTATATATATATATATAGATATAGAAGATATTCTCTGCTACTACGTAAATCCATACCATATAATAAAGAGCTAATAATACATTATTATTAGGTCTTGATATAATATATATAGAAGATGCGTTTACACAATATCCTTCTATTTGCTTTTCTTCATAGGTTGAACAGCTAGGTCACACCTCATGGCTATAGCCCTGGACGTTTATTCCTTACGGAATGTCCCTGCGTTATTATCCACGTAACCGTGGGCTACGCGGTAAACTATCCAGATCAAGATCCAGAGATCCTCTTCATATCCCCTGTCTCCTCTTCCTCACTCCATTGTCTTTAGCAGAGGGTAAGAAGGGTAAGTCGGTTGCAACGTCATTTCACATTTGTTCGGGCCTGCAGGCTGCATATAGCCATAAGTGCTTTCTCGACACGTCTAATTTCTGCTATAAACCCTCACTGCTGCTGAGAGGGTCTATGTTCCCCAGGGTACTGCCGGAACGTACCCTGGTACCAGAGCATATATAAATCAACGTGATTTATATGCTCTGCTGGTACTATCTAATATGCCGGACCGTACCTCGCCTACTCCACTAACGAGTATAGGGAGTCGCCTATGCCTACTCCCTAACCCTAACCCTAACCATATCAGATAGTTACCAGGGTACGTTCCGGCAATATATACCCTGGGGGACATAGACCCTATGAGCCTTACTGCTGCTAGCCGTGGCTACCTACCTTCACTGCTGCTAGCCGTGGCTACCTACCCTCACTGATGCTAGCCGTGGCTACCTACCTTCACTGCTGCTAGCTTTGGCTACCTACCCTCACTGATGCTAGCCGTGGCTACCTACCTTCACTGCTGCTAGCCGTGGCTACCTACCCTCACTGATGCTAGCCGTGGCTACCTACCTTCACTGCTGCTAGCTTTGGCTACCTACCCTCACTGATACTAGTCGTGACGACAAACTCCCACTGCTGCTATTGACAACTTATACAAAATATATAAGTACCGTATATTGAAAATTTATAAACAATCTACACATGGTACTGATTACTGATGATCTATGATACTCAAGTTGCATAACCTACAATCCTCACTACCAATACCTGGAAATCATGCACGTGCTTGTAGGTAC
>NW_014577187.1:48102-51337 GCF_000485595.1 Priapulus caudatus | reverse complement strand
CTGCTAGCCGTGGCCACCTACCTTCACTGATGCTAGCCGTGGCCACCTACCTTCACTGATGCTAGCCGTGGCTACCGACCCTCACTGTAGCCCGACCAGGCTGTGCGACGAATTGTCTAGACGATGGTATCCTAACCCTAGCGATACCGTTTCTTGGAGCTACCCTCACTGCTGCTAGCCGTGGCTACCTACCTTCACTGCTGCTAGCCGTGGCTACCTACCTTCACTGCTGCTAGCTTTGGATACCTACCCTCACTGATGCTAGCCGTGGCTACCTACCTTCACTGCTGCTAGCCGTGGCTACCTACCCTCACTGATGCTAGCCGTGGCTACCTACCTTCACTGCTGCTAGCTTTGGCTACCTACCCTCACTGATACTAGTCGTGACGACAAACTCTCACTGCTGCTATTGACAACTTATACAAAATATATATGTACCGTATATTGAAAATTTATAAACAATCTACACATGGTACTGATTACTGATGATCTATGATACTCAAGTTGCATAACCTACAATCCCCACTACCAATCCCAGGAAATCACGTGCTTGTAGGTATACATCATTGAAACAGAAGTTAATACTTCACAAATAATCAATCGAAGAACACGTACTGCATGCACGTATCACCGTTACATTATTATTACACACATTATCAAGAATATATACATTTTCAAATTAATTTTCAAATATTTACAATGCATAAATACGAACAAGCACATTTCTTTAACCAAATCATACATATATGGTTTGCTTTTCAATAAGTCATCTCTATGAAGTGAAACAAGGTTGACAATTAAGCCATCAGACACCACATAATAAAGAAATTTAACTATTTTCCCAACACAAAAGGTGGTTATCATACTTACAGTCGCCTTCATACCAGAACAATAACTGCTTAGTACTTTACAGTAGTGTATATGTTGGGTTAATTGTGATGAGAATGAAATTGAATTCACAAATTTCTCCACCTCCATTGCAACACAAGTAAATCGATCATCTGATGATATATCTACCAAATGCATTAATGGGCTTATATGTCTAGACTTCCTGCTATTGACCTTTTCCAATCGCTTGGATTTTCTGGTTTATTAGTGAAGTTTTCCCAGTTGCTATCGTCTGATCGACTCAAGCAGCGATTCTGCAGTGTCAACCAAGTGTGAGAAGCCAAGGTGTTTGAAATTGGGCATCGTGAATTCTGTCATATCTTCTGTCTGCAAAGACAATCGAGTCATATTTGTAAAACCCGTACAATAGCAACGACAGCAACAACAACAGGTAGTATGTTTACATTACGTATTTAATTATAATTTAGTTCAATAAGTGACTAGAAGTACTGAGAACAGCAATCTGTAGTCTGTGGCAAGCATCCTATAGATAAACATTTTGAGATTTGAACATTACATTACTCATACACTCCAAATAAGATTAGCAGATCATTTGTCAAACACTATCCACTCGTCATTGGGAATTGCAAACATTGTCATAATTGTTTTGTTGTTATCTTTCCTTAAACCCACCACCATGGCCCATGGTAGATTCCTATACCATCTCGTTTGTATAATAAAGGTGTGTTTACCCGCATAGATGAATGTTCAACTGCTACGGCAACATAATGTAAATCATCAAGTCGTGTTTCCTGGAATTGCCATCGGTTCTGTATCATGCCATCCACATACAGCTGAAACATGTGCCAATCATGTAATGAAGTCAACTGTAACATTTGGTATGCTTAGTCAGGCAAACAAAAGGCAGAGTGTAACTATCAATAAGGGCTGTAATTTATTATGAATTGGTAATAAATCTCTAAAGACTATAGTAAAAGGTGAATCTTTTAATTGATCAACGATAATGATAACAACATGATAAATGACAATCAACATGATTGGCAATATGGCAATTAAACAAATGATATGACTGTTGTGCCGATGTTACCTGAGCTATACCGTTATACCTTACATATATTAATAACAGCAGTATAGTTTGTATGACATGTAAAAGTGTGATTGCGTATATACCCTAGTATCCGAGATAACTTGACCTATTGGGACCTCTGGACTGTAGATGTGAAATTCCATCCTCTTCAGTTCAAAGCCGATTCCTATACCAACAGCTTTTATGTAGCTCTCCTTTAGGCACTGTATGAAAAAGGGTAGCAATTATAGAAACAAATGTAACTTATTAAATCTGTTACATTCCTGTTTTCAAGCATTCTCTCTGACCTTTTCAGGTGCATTGTCATCCCTGTCCAATAATTCTGTATTTTATCAGCAAAGAAAATCCATACTCTATCAAAATCAATATCTCATTTGAATTTTTAGGATGGAAATCATCATACCCATAATCGGTAAAATGCACACAACTGTTCCTGCTCATCAGGATTCTTCAAGATTGTCACCCACTCGTGATCAGTGTACTGCCGTCGCATAATCGCATTAGCCTAAAGAAATCCTTTAGACCCTTGATTCCATCATGATCTATTTAACACAACGGTCGAATAATTTTTGATTATTATGCAGTATTATTATTAGGCTTCTCTGCTTAGCATTCAGCAAATAGAGATAGAGTGTGGCGAGTTAACTCGCAGTGCTACCAGTGGACTAACCCTGCTTTCACTGTAGCATTTACAGTGAAAGCAGCTGCGGGGCCTCAGGGTTACGGAAACGGAGATAGGCACCTCCCTATGCGCCTATGTACTACATAGGCGCGGGAAGGATTAAACTATTTTTTTATGCAGTGTCCATACAAAACGAGATAAAAAATGCTAAAAAAACTAACGCGACATAGACCCTGAATATTGTGATGTATTCACATAGATTTATTGTGAAATAAACGCAAGTATAACAAACACAACGGACAATGCAATGGCATCATTACTCTGGTCCTTCGCTATCCTTCCCGCTCTATCCTCAGGGGAGAACAACTAGCGCCATCTAGTATGGGCAATATTAATATATGAGAACAGACCACTATTAAATCACTACCGGTTCATTAGCCTGTTAGGTTAGAGGATGTGACGCGTCATCGGCCGACCAATCGGAGGGCCTGCAGCTCGTGCACTAAAGCTGACGCGACGTTTTGTGATTGCATTATTTAGGCTGGCTATTGTGTGTGTCAATGACATGCACATGGAGATGGGTGGATGGTTACTGGTAATATAGGTGGCATATAAATGCACTATTTTGTCTCTAGAAAAAGTCTTTTTTGGCATTTTTTTTCGCCGAAATTCGGCAC
>NW_014577187.1:22564-48092 GCF_000485595.1 Priapulus caudatus | reverse complement strand
GTGCCGAATTTCGGCGAAAAAAAATGCCAAAAAAGGCTTTTTCTAGAGACAAAATAGTGCATTTATATGCGTTTTATATTACCAGTAACCATCCACCCATCTCCATGTGCATGTCATTGACACACACAATAGCCAGCCTAAATAATGCAACCACAAAACGTCGCATCAGCTTTAGTGCACGAGCTGCAGGCCCTCCGATTGGTCGGCCGATGACGCGTCACATCCTCTAACCTAACAGGGTAATGAACCGGTAGTGATTTAATAGTGGTCACGTGTCATATTGAATCAATACATTACATCCCCTTCCTGGTGGATTTTAACTGAATCAGCTTCCTTATAGTCACTGGATAACCATTGATATTGGTTTCACACAAAATTACACGAATAATTAACGCAATAACATCAACTTTGGACTATTTGCTCAAACACAAATTACTGTCTTAGAGCCTGATGCTCATACAGATTAACGCTGAAGGTTAACTCATCCACTAGTCTACAATCATAAACTGGAGATTAGATTTCACAAATTGCTGTAAGCTATCCGCTTTCACAACATTCTCATCCACTACAGTCAAACTCTAAAGATCAAGTCTCTCTGGAGCCTTCCTCATCCGGGTTGATCGCCTTAGGGGAATAGGAGGTGATGACCTATCTATATCAAAAGGTGACGTCTGAGGGTTCACAGTCAACTTCAATGGGGTGTCTATGGGCCGCGGAATGTTATCAGCTCGTGGTAACTGATTACGCATTAAATGGGACTGCGGAACAGCCCGATCAACACCAAACCGATCTTTTTGTTTTATGGGCTACTTTTTCGTTGCACGTTGAACTGAATGCATGTTAACATTTTATTACATTGGATTATATTAGACCATTAATGTGATATTGTTGGTGCTATATATTGTATAATAATTTTGTGTCATGATTTATTAATATGTTTGTAATATTTGTAATTTTGTATCCTGCATGTAATAACTTCTGTGTTTATATTTAATGTACCTTTGATTGTTAAAATCACTGCGACCGTGAAAACTAGCTCAACATTCACCGTACCCCAGGTACAACGTGATAGTCGCATTACCGGTCTTTGGTAGTCTTTTACATCGATCGTAATTCGTAAACAACATACTGTACTGAGCGCCGTGCTGTGGAAAATAAACACCTTTTCACAAACCGTATCGGTCGAAGACTAGTCATACTGAAGCAAGCGATTAGAATCAGTTGATTATTACAGAGCTGATTCGTATAGCGCTGTAACATGCAAGCAAAAGCCGATACCTTCATTCCCTCTCCCACTATGCATTGTGCGTTTATTTACGATAGCTGTAGATCTAAATTAATTCCTGTAAAACGGAAAGCTCGCCGAAAGTGAGGTGAAAATGTTAATTCTGTATGCTGCTCCTAGAACAGAAATTTTGCAGATGAGGGCGACGCTGAAGAAAATGGTCCCACCAAAGAATTGGGTTTAGAGGATTTTAGGGGGCTATTTGGGCTCCGCCGAGGGCGAAATCGCCCGTCGCCCCCGGTTATTTCTGACACTGGTCAGTAGGTTTCACATATCTGGCTGAATCAGCATGGAATTTCATTTTCAGCTTCTGTTGAGTGTCCCATATGCGTACAGTGTCACTGATAGGGTCATGTTCTACAATCTGGGGTAGTTTGGTTTTGATCACACGGTTCAGGAACAATTTAGCAGGTGCAGCGTCTGTTGTAGAGTGATCGAGGAGTACATCCGTAAGTTCTAAGAAAACCTTTTAGGGCCTTTCTCCAGTTGACTCCTTCGACTTTCGCGATTTTCACATGCTTTTCCAGCGTTCTGACAAAACGTTCTACTTGGCTCTAGGCCACAAAGGGGTCACTTTGCGATGCCTAGAACCCATCGTTTCTGCGAACTTGGCAAACTCCTCTCCGTTGAAAGGAGGTCCGTTATCAGATTTCACGGTCTCTGGTGTCCCAAATGTTTCGAAGATTTCATCTAACTTTAGAACTACAGCTGCTGCTGCAGTTGATCGCACAGGTACCACAAATGGGAAACGTGAATAATCGTCTATGAACAGCATCACTGTTTCCCCTTCGATGTGTGCGAAATCAACACTGGTAAGTTCAAACACCTTTCCAGGTAGCATGGTTGGTTTCAACGGTTCACGGTTGGATACTGGTGTGGCAATTTGGCATGATAGACACGATGTGACTTTTCGTTCTATCAGAGCTATCAGTTCTATCAGTTCTATTCGTTCTCATAAGAGCCTTAGTTTTCACAATACCAAGATGTCCCTCATGTGCAATGTCTACCGTTCTCTCCTGAAGTTGTGCAAGTATGACGATATGATTAGACTTTAAAAGCACAGTTTGATCTGCTGTGCATGTCAACTCAGTTTTGATTTTCTCGTATCTCGACAGTTCAGAAACACTGACACCAGGGGAAGGTTTGTACCACTGCCCTGATTTCATGCACATGATAACTGCCTGTATAACGGGATCACTCGCTGTTGCAGCTTCAATTTTGCTTAGAGTCATTGCTTTGGCACAGCATTGCGTACTATGTATGCAATGTGACCGTCAGTTCTCTCGTCTACACCCTCAAGCGTAGATGTAGCAGGTGTACTGCTCGGCTGTCTCGAACCGTAGTCTGCCGGGTTGTTGTCACCTGGTTCATAATCAACGTGAAATCGATACCTCTACAGGTCCATTAGCCAACGATAGCTCTGCAGGTCCATTAGCCAACGATACCTCTGCAGGTCCATTAGCCAACGATAGCTCTGCAGGTCCATTAGCCATCGATAGCTCTGCAGGTCCATTAGCCAACGATACCTCTGCAGGTCCATTAACCATCGATAGCTCTGCAGGTCCATTAGCCAACGCTACCTCTGCAGGTCCATTAACCATCGATAGCTCTGCAGGTCCATTAGCCAACGATACCTCTGCAGGTCCATTAGCCATCGATAGCTCTGCAGGTCCATTAGCCAATGCTCGATTCTTGCGGACGGTTTTGATGAGAGGTTATTGAACAACGACACAAGTGGTTAATGGTGTGTCACGACTCTGAAGTCCTTGCCATATACATACCGGTGAAAACGCTTCACTGCCCAGTAGATTGCCAACGCTTCACGATCAATCTGGGGATAGCGGGATTCAGTAGCAGTAAGTGGATAGCTAGCGTACTACAATGGCACAAGATTTCCATCTACACCCTTCTGGGTGAGCACAGCTCCAAATCCAATTCAACTTCTATCTGTATAGATTACAGTTTCCTTTTCAGGATCAAAGTAACAGGGGTCAAGGGTCGTCTCAGCAGATAAAGCATTCTTGAGATTCGTGAACGCAGTATCTTCTTCCTCTGTCCATCTCCAAGGTTCATCCTTGTGTGTCAACCTTCGAAGAGGACGTGTGATGGTGGCAAAATCCCTGATGTAGCGTGAACAAATCACTGCAGAACTCAGTAAGCTCCGTACTTGAGTGACGGTGTTGGGCGATTTCAATGTCTGAATCTCACTGACTTTCTTGGGGTCTGGTGAGATACCTTCACCACTGAAGATATGTCCAAAACACAACATGCTTGGTACACGAACTTGACACTTCAACAGGTTCACACGCAAGTTGCTCTCAGTCAGTCGCTGTAACACCATTCAAAGATGCCGGTCGTGTTCTTTCATGTTTCTTCCCCCCACATAGATGTCATCACTGATATTCTTGACACCTGGTATGCCACTGATGACGTCACTGACAATCTTCTGAAAGATTTCAGCTGAACATGACATACCAAAGTTCAAACGTTTATAACGCCATAATCCGACATGAGTCGAGAACGTGGTGAGATGGCGTGAGTCTGGATGTAACATGATCTGGTGGTAGCCTTGCCTTAGGTCAACCTTACTAAACACTTCAGGTCAGCTACAATGTCATCAATGGTAGGTATGACATGACGTTCACGACTTATTGCTTGATTGACTGCACGCATGTCGACACAGATGCGTATCTCGTCACCTGTTGGCTTTGGAACGACAACTATAGGTGATATCCAAGGTGTTGGACCTTCAGCTCGTTCTATTATGTCAGCCCTTTAAAGTTCATCCAGTTTCTGTTCGACTTTCTTTCTGACGTGAAAAGAAATACGTCGATGAGGTTGTGCTACTGGTTTGATCGATTCATCGACAACAACCTTGACAGGATCACATTTGCATGTTCCCATCCCAGCGGTCACTGTGGGGAATTCACTCATAATGTCTGTGTCAGGATGCGATTTTGGTTCAGACACACTGTTGACCGATGTGATCAGGTTTAACTTCTGAGACGCTTTCCAACTCAAAAGCGAACTGCTTGGTCCATTCACCACGAAGAATGTCTCTCTGCAAGTATACTGACCATTCGATGCATCAGCTTGGAATTTCCCAAGTAGATTGAATGGTTCTGCTGACATGTATGGGTACACTCTCGAATTTGAGTGTGTAAGCTTCGGCTTGTTCTTTACTGCGAGATAATCTGTCTCGTTCAAAACATTCACCGATGCCCCAGAATCAGCTATTACTCGCACTGGTGTGCCAGCAAGACGAAATGTATACCCGTCATCATCAATGTTATTATCACTAAAATCACACTTGACAGCCGAATTTTCAGATCGCCTGTCTTTTATCTCAGATGCGTTCCCTATCTCTATTGCACGCGCTCGGTGTCTGATTGGTCTGTCTCGCCCGTGCTGACTGATTTGTCCCTGTGATTGTGCAGCTGGGTTTCCTCGACACATCCTTATGACAAGTTTTCCCTCGAGCAGGACACTGTTCTTTGTGTGGATACAAGCCGCCGCAAAGTCCACATGTGGTGTTTTGCTATTTGTCAGGCTTCACTTGACGTCTGCTGTGATAATTGGCACTAGGCATGTGTTTGTTTTCCTGATGAAACGGTTTGCTGTTCACTGCATGTGACGTCTCTCGATCCATTTCTTGAGAATGTTCATCTGCAGTTTCCATCGCGCGAGCCGTTTTTAAAAGTTGCTCTAAGGTTAAGCCTTGTTCTATTGCTTTCCTCCGTAGGCGCGAGCTTGAAGTGCCTTGTATAATTTGTCGTCTGATCTCGACATTGTTGTCTTGAAAACCACACTTCTTAGCCAGGATCTGCAGTCTAGTGTGAAATTCTGTCACTGATTCACTAGTTCTCTGTGTTTCTTTGCGAAAAGAATACACATGGTGGTCTGTACACCTTTGAGGTTCGATGTAGTCGGCCATCGCTTTTATGGTTCGGTCGTATATGTTTGTATCCTCATGTTCACCAGCGGCTGGTTCTGGTATGATTAATGTATCGATAATGTCACATGCTTCCTCACCTATATAGTGCACAGGCCTCGACGCTTATTTTCAGATCTGGTTGTCCTGTCGGGCAACAAGATGCAATTTTTACTGTCCGAATTTTGATTTTACTTGTCCAAAATTTACTTGTGCAATCTATGAGCCATTAATGTCCTCTTTTGGTTCAGTGCATATCATATTATCAGGAGTGTATAATATAGAGATCTATGTTATATAAATAGATATATATATATATATATATACATATATAACATATATAGATAGATGTAGATATATATATATATTGTACACTCCTGATATTTTTGCCAGTATTCCCTGCGTGCATATAGGCTCGCACATACCTAGGCATGTGTCTGCGCGCGCGTTTGCATGCGTGCGTGCGTATTACACTTACAGTATATATACCGTATTTACTTGTGTATAAACTGCGCTTTTTGTACACAACTTCAATAAAAAAAATCAGGGGGTGCGACTTATAGACAAGGCTAAGAAATCTTGTTAATGTACCAATGTTTGTACCAACTTTTCAATGCAAAATATGGGGTGAGACTGATAATATACATGAATTATACTTATACACAAGTAAATACAGTACATGTAAAATTGTAATGAAATTCACACGTTTATGTTTGCATGCTGGCACGCTCATTGTGTGTCATTACCGATTGCAGCTTTTTTCTCAATCACAGGAAAAACCTACATATTCAGTAATTAATATGCCCCAACCGACTTATAAAAAATCGTACCCCCACCCCAGTACATAAATCAATGCCGCCCTGGCCAGGGAGGTACGCATTGCCGCTCTGAATAAATCTGTAATGGTAACAGTGGGTGTCGTGGGCTGCTTTTTTCAGGAACCTTTGAAAACGTTTGAAGTGAGAATGTGGTGCGATAGCGCCCTGGCTCAGAGGATGTTAAGAATATTAAACAACTAGAATTTTTCAGTTGTCTGATCGGGCAACTAGGCAAGAGAATAACTTGTCCGACATAGACTTTCACTTGTCCCGGGCAATCGGACAACCGTTAGTGTCGAGGGCTGGTGCAGGAACATAGCCTTACGCCTTTCAGGATCTGTGACCGCCATGGCTGTGAACATGTTGCCAAGTCTCTTCACATATTTCTCAAACCGGGTAGGTGCGGTTTCTCGAGGGTGCATTTCAAATTCAGCAAACGATGGTAAGCTGATCGCCATTTTGAGAAATATGCGCGCTCCGTTTCGTCACCCGGTGTGGATCAACGAAATCGGAAATACCGATGGTTGGTAGTACGACAGTTTCTTCTATTCACGCCTACTTATCGTGTGTGTTCATGATCCGATCCTTGTCGCCATTTGTGATGTATTCACATAGATTTATTGTGAAATAAACGCAAGTATAACAAACACAACGGACAATGCAATGGCATCATTACTCTGGTCCTTCGCTATCCTTCCCGCTCTATCCTCAGGGGAGAACAACTAGCGCCATCTAGTATGGGCAATATTAATATAATGAATCAATACATTACAAATATGATAACGAACTTACTTGGTCTTTCTGCCTTCATGACATCAATGCCAATGCAACTGTTGACGGCCCCATTTCTGATGCCAGCACAGTATAGTCACCCTGGTGAGCAATATTGAAACTAATGCGATGGTCCTCGGTATCCTCCAGAATTGGTTTCCCCTTTTCGGTTCTCACCAGTTTCACTTTTTGCCATGGAATATCGAGCTTCTCAGCAATGACTTTGCGCAGCAGCAATCGTCCAACCTGCATAGAGGTTTGTGTGTGGTTAAAAAAAAACCTAATTGAATGCCGATGTGGAGAACTTTAAAGATGCGATTATAGAATTTTATAATTTTGAATATATGACAGGTATAGTTGTAGATTGAACATATGAATTATACCATTTATTAAATTAAATGGGCATAATACTAACGATGTAAAATTCATGCACAATGATCACAATCCATAGGTGGGCTATTTCACGTAGTGATAATTCTCAAACCAGAATCAATAATTTATCAAGCCACTAATGAAGAATCTACTTTACACTCAGAGCAGACATGGTAATTATCTGATTCTGCCATGTCTGTATAATTACTAAAGTATTGCAAAATTCACATTTTGTGAGCACCTAGTCTATCATGAATTAATGTAGGATACTAACTAGTGCGGCTTTGACATCTTTACGGAAAACAAATTTGTGTATTCTTTGGTTCTCTTCCAATTGAACAGACTGTGCAGCTAGTAGCCATTCTTCCCTCAACGGTTTCCATTTTCCAATATTAAATGCCCATTGGATACTTCCCATTGTCCGCCTAACCATGACAATGTGGCTGATAACACCATCTGCAATTTTAAATTCACATAGTGTAACATATCTGTAACATAGTGTCAGTGAAGTCTTAATAGTTTCAGCTTGAACAAACTGTATCAATTTAAAAAAATGATTTAAATTAAATTGATTTTTTGCCATTTTAAATGTATATAGTGCCACATATCTGTAACATAGTCAACTCTTTATAGTTTCAGCTTGAACAGAACTGTACCCTTTAAAAAAATTCGACCTAAATGATATAAATACCATGCCTGGACCCTGGTATGTATAACATAAACCCTACCTCAATATATGTACTAAGTACTTTACAAAAAATACCGCAACCCTGGTTAATAGCTAGGGCTAGCTACAACCCAGTCAATCTTGTATTTCACTGTAGTATAGCACCCTAAGAATTTCACATCTGTAAAGGGAATATTATTTACGATGTAGTCTTGGGGTTTCTCTGGTAATTGCCTTTAACAAGCATAAATATATTAAACCAATCTGCTACTTCAATTTTGACTGCATTATGTTACCAGGAGTGAATAATAATAGATTATTATTAGTAGTATATTTACAATCTATTATTATTCACTCCTGATGTTACTATAGAGCAGTGGTCATGGTGGTTGTGGAGAGGTTAGCGTGCCTAACTTTCGTATCAAGTGATGCAGTCAGTGCAGTGCAGTGTTGTAGGCCTCGAGGCCAGTCTTGGCCTCGAGACCGGCCTCGAGACCGTTTTCATTGGTCTCGATCTCGGTCTTGGCCTCGGAGTGCAATGACTCGGACTCGGACTCGGACTCGAGCCCTCCGGACTCGAGGACTCGGGTCGAGGCCGGCTCGAGGCCACTATATACATAGTACACAAATGTACATATTGTAATTAACACGCAGTTTACAAGAATTTAAAACTAAAACTCCTAGGTTTTCTAGATACACGGCCTAATCTTGTAACGTTTTCAATGGCTCGATTAAGATTCTTGTCCCTAATTTGGTTTGAATCTGCTGTCACTTCGTCCCTTTGCGCTTTTTCCCTTTTTCCCTGTTTTCGATTTTTTCCCTGTTTTTTATCAAAACTGCGACTTGACTCAGCGACTCGGACTCGCGGGTTGGCTGTAGGACTCGACTCGGACTCGTGGTGCGGGCTCGGGACTCGGACTCGGACTCGGGGGGTGCGAACTCGACTACAACACTGATGCAGTATCTATTTACAAGGCAGAACAAACCTGGCTTTCAACATTACGAAACATGAGTATATCTCTCATGGCTTGGAGGACTATATAAACTTGGAATCCCTTCAATTCTCTGCTAATGAGGGAAACACATGAAAATACATCCAGATGAGACGGATACCAGAGAAGTGTGGCCGAAAGGAGGTGTTGATCCTAACCGCTGAGCGCGGATCTTGCGCGCAGTTTCGCAGCAAGGCGCACGCAACCGCGTGAACGTCCTACGAAAGTATGCAGCGCTGGCAGCTATGGATCCGTGCGTCAAATGCATAGGCCGGCGCACAGTTCCATAGCTGCCAGCGAACAGTCCGGAATTTTAGCGGAGGACACAGAGGGCAGAGATTTGGGACGTGGGAGGAACTCGCGACTTAGATGGGGGGTCGTACAGATAGGGGGGCGAGAGCGAAGCTTTTGATTTCGCGGTGGTTCCATTTCCGTGTTGTCTTAGGCATTTTCACTATAAGTTGTACAGCGCCCCATGACGCCTGTCCTATGTAACACTTGATATGTGGACATCAGAGGGATCGCACCGTGATTGCATGAAGAAATGGATGACGACGTTGTACGAGAGAGTATGCACATTATGTGGCTATTCGTAACATCGAACTGATTCCTCTGCCTATTGCTCTGCTCTGTGCTGCTACAGAACGTCATGATAGCAGTGTCTACGTCGTGTTGAAGGGAACTGTCACACAACACCACCTAACCATCTACTTTATCCACCAACAAAACCAAACTCACAACTCGAACTGTGTTTTGTATATGGTACAGGGTCTCCAACCCTGTGAACTCCAAATGCGGAATGTTCCCACAGTGATCAGTAACTAGTGGCTTATTCCAAAATTGATGGACAGGAGGGGGGCAAAATATACCTTGGCTGCCGCAGGCAGGCCCGCGTGCCGTAGGCATGCCAGCGCTAGGGGGTCTGGGGGCATGCCCCCCCAGAAAATTTTGAAATATTTAAGCCATTTTCCTGCAATCTGAGGCATACTGTGAGCCATATTCTCATGTCTGATAACACTATCTCAACCCTAGACTCTACCCTACAACCCTTGTCTGATTAGCAGACAAACTATGCGACACCTTGCAGACAGCGCCTGTCTGACTAGGCTATTCCATTTACCTTAGACATGCCAGATACAAAATGCCTGAAAAAAAACAATGTGTCCAAGCGAACAATGCGAACAATCAGTGCAAATTTTGTACAGTGCAACTGAAATGAGGAATATAACCTTGCCGCTGCAGAATGCGGAAATTAAGCCTAGAAATCGTAATGATTCCGCAGAATGAGGAATGGTTGGAGACCCTGTATGGTGTTGGGGGTTAGTTGTATATATACTGCAGTATATATGCAGTGTCAATACTGATGCTTCCCATTGCGCAGCACATCAGCCAGCTGTACATGAGCCGACAAAGGCAAAGTCTGCTGAAGCAGTTACAAGTATAACACACAAAGAAACCATCGAACCATCAAGAACACGGGTCAACAGCGGTATTTCCTTACTGCTTATAAGGCTGGTGAGGTAAATGGAATGAACGGTTACAAATACATCGCAATATATGCTGTTATATGCTAGAACTCTATATGCTTTACATTGCACGGTCGTTCAATTGTCAGACATTGCGCGACAACATGCCCCACCAGGAAAATCAGGACACAGAAATAATGTATACGGAAGAATACCCAATACGTCATCATTGACTAACCGCATACTTCAGCACCCGCGAAATGGTCCGTCAAGGCAGATGTCAAGTACCACACAAATATCGTCAATGTTGTATAGAGTTACAGCCACCTGCAAACAAAAGATGAATTACAACAAATGAACACCATTTCTCAGCTTTGTGCAATATGGACTCAATGAACAGAAGGCTATTTAAAATCAAATGTTACATATACCACTCACAGTAACATTATCATGCTGCTCATGCTGTGTGCAGATAGGCTAGTTCCCATTTCAGTTTCTCTTTCCAGTTTGGGGAGTTATAGCTAGACTGGTACCCGTTCGCCACCTTCATTCTGGCAAGTATCCTTTGCTACACTGAAATTAGTTAGTGTAGCGTGTGGAACTGTCGACCGGGTACGAGTCTAGGTTATAGCCGGCTGAGCCATTGATCATCATTTTGCATCACTCGGTACACAACGGTCGGGTATATAATACCTTCGTATAATATATCATTCGACACTATACTATTATTTGCGCTAACAAATGTTAACAAATCTCTATCGTTCAACGGCAATGCCAACTGTCAAGAACAACATTATATATGTAACAACTAGACGATGACTAGGCCTATTTCAATGTTGTCTCACCGATGGAAAGTAATCTTTCGTGCTTTTCACTCCTCACATGGAACAACCTTACACTTGTATGCACTACAACAGCGTGGCATGATATAT
This sequence comes from Priapulus caudatus, assembly GCF_000485595.1. Lineage (NCBI taxonomy): Eukaryota > Metazoa > Priapulida > Priapulimorpha > Priapulimorphida > Priapulidae > Priapulus > Priapulus caudatus. Next base: position 36,858 of record NW_014577187.1, on the reverse strand, counting down.
CGATGGATGCAAGATCGATGGCTATGTATGAATGCGAAACTATATATGCTCTATGCTCTATGCAGAGGGCTATGCTATATATACATGCTCGAACTATTACGTCATCATCGGAAACATCAGACCATCGGGGGTACTAAGATGGATACGATAAGTTGAAGCGCACGTCACGATTGCAGGTAGACTGGTACAGACCTTCACTCCGCCAAGTATCCTTCGCTACACTCAACTTATAGTTAGTGCAACGTGTGGAACTCTCCACCGCGCAGCAGTCTAAGCTCAATGGCCGACCCTTGTGTGGAAAAATACCATGAAAATGCCTCGTACAGGGCCTCGTCGCGCCATCTATAGGTAGCCATATGTACGAGAATAATTTCACAGCGTGAAACGGAAGAAATGCAAACTTGCTTTTCTAGAGGAAAACGAAACGCGCCAACCAGCAAACGAGCAATTACGAGCATTTGTATTAAATCTCTACCTACGTGCATAGTGAAAAGGCTTGTGGAATCGCCACAACTGCTCAATTGACCGATTATACCGCTTTATCCTATACCCAAAGGGCACTGTCGAAACAGTGTTCTAAACAGGGCAGCGAATACTATAAAATTTGCCGCTCTGCGGCGTTGTTCGCGCTTTGCGCGGATATCCGGCTGCAGATTGTCCAGTGGCTTAATTAACTAGGGTATGGCAGGTATAGCACGTGCCCTGGGCACCACTTGGAGGGGGCGCCACTGAGCAATTTCTGTTAAAGTCAGACAAGCTATCCTCAGATAGTGAAAAAAAATTTTTTTCAGATGTACACGCTAAAAACAGATTCTTGATGGCAGACAGGACAATTACCAGATCTGAAAATAAGCGTCCATGCCTGAGTTAGCTATTCAGTTGGCAGATAGATTAACTTATTAACCACATTACGTTGACTTACGTTACAGTGACAGAGACTGAGTAGTTCAACCATCAGCAATTTGAAGTTTATGTTTCTCTTTTTTAAGTATTTTAGTCTTTGGTGTCCCCAAAGATAAAAATACTAAACTCAAAAGTGATATTTTTGTGATGAATGCTGTCGCAGAGTGCAGGAAATTGCATCTAAGAGGTGTAATATTTTTTTTTATTCCAGGGGAGTACCCCCAGACCTCCCTAATCTGGACTACCAGGAACCCCTTCCAAACCAACCCCCCTAGCAGCTGCACTGCTCGGCTGCTACCTGCAGCAGCAGACAGTCGCCTACCTTGGTAGTTTAGCCTGCTACTTTATAAACCTGTGACAAGCCTGGGCCAATATATAAGTCAATATAGGATATTGGTCTAATATAGGCAAAGCAATACTAAATTGTAAAAAGTGCCGCAAAGCGACAGCGCTACCTGACGGCAGGTGTTTTGATGCTAAACTCACTGGCAAACGAATGAAGAGCACCCTCCCATCGCTGCGTTCGCGCTCAGAGCATATATTTAGGATACTACTAATACAGATCTAAAATCTATGATAGCTAGGCTTTGCTATACCGGTAGTACAGTAATAAAGATACAGCTGCGTAACTTTAATGAATTCGCTATATATTAACATGTCATCATGGATATGCGTCGAGCGCGAGCGTAGTGGTGGTGGTGGGGGGAGAGTAGGGAGAGGGGGGCGGTGGAGGGGCTCTAAAGGCAAAAGGCAGTTGAGCGGCTTAAATGAGTGGCGTGGCAAGTGTGCACAATAATCACCAGATGCGCACAGCCTGCGTGGCGGTGATAACGGGGCTGCGACTGCCATTGAGTTTGCTACACCCCAATCCAAGTATAGGGTTCAGCTGCGGCGAGAATTTCGCTCAGGCTTGTGAGTCTAAGAGGGCAGTAATAGGCGGGGGCCGTTGATTATAACAAAGTTGACGATGGCTAGGCAGTAACTGGCACCGTCTGATCGTTAATAAGTACAGTTAGGCGCTAATAGTCAAGACCGGCGTATTAGTTTGTCAAGTATACTGCTAATGGTATAAGGAATCGTCGCCGTAATTGAGACATCGGCGGTCCAATCTGGTAATGCCGTTGGCGCCAGCCGCGGGTCTAAATTGGTGTGGTGGCAAGCGCAAAATAGGCGGCTCCGAATTGCGGGATCTCAGGGCCAAGCGTAACACTGTGGCTTAGCAACAACCCCGGGGTGTTTGTTGTTTTTAGGCAGTAATATTGTTTGTGCGGGCCGGGGATGCTTATATAACGAGCTAATGAGGCTAGTAGATGGTATACTCTGGGTGTATTCTGCGGCAGGCAGCTGAGTAATAGCCAAGGGTGGGGCTAGATGACAGCGGGTACCCAGGGCCGCGTCTTCCTAGATGTTGCAAGACACACGGTTATTCGGTTTGAGCTAATATACGCTAAATAAGCGGCGTAGTGGCGCGGCCGTGGCCTTTCCATGTTTATAGGTGCTGTGGGCGGCGTGTTAGTCCGCGATCCTCATAGCGTTGGCCCCAACAGCAGGGCCTACTTCATTATCGAGCGAGACGGCGTCGCGTGGGATTGCGTCACATGGATTTGCCACGTTCATGGGTACACTCTAGAGCTAAGCTGTTCACGTATGGCAGTTACGGTAGCTGTAGCTAGCTCGGTGAGCATATGCGTATAGGCGCGGAGCGAAAATTGCTATGCGTGGCGGGCGATGCGTTTTTGCATGGCGTGCGAAAATGTCTCTGGTGGACTGATAAATGCTGTAGCCGCACGTCGCGTTGTTCGAAGTATGCGGCCGTTCGAAACTGTAAAGCGAAGTCAGTCATTCTGATTCTGCGTGGACTGGGGATTCAATAGACATTTCTTTAGTAAGACAGGACAGTGATATTGGAGCAGAGGACGTAACTGGACCGCGTTTGGCGCTATATGGTAATGGGGTTACATTATTTAAACGTGAGGTGCACAAGGTGCCAGTTACTGGCTAGCATTTCGGTTGGAGAAACTTGCACTAATCGAGTGGCGCCATATTATGCCTTTACGACATGCTGGGCATTGGCGAGGTTGGGGCGGCAGTGCTAATTGAACTTATGATTAGGAAGTAGTTGCCGAGTGTCAGGCGCGGATGCGGAGGGTGCAGTCAATGAGGGCTGGCCGCGCGCGCCATGGTTTTCTGCCTACGGCGGGCCGGCGAGGCATCTCCAGGGGTTGAGTTAGGGGCTGACGTGTTGCTAAATTCAACGGTGGGCTAGCTGCAGAGCTAATAGCAGGGTGGCTAGGGTCAAGGACTGGGCTTAGAAAATAATTTATGATTATAAGAGAGCGTGAAACCTTGTTCATATTAGAACATTGGCTTTGGGCATAATGAACGCTGTGCAAGCTTGTAGCGGCGTGGCACATTCCACGAATGAGCAAAAATCAGTTCAGGTCGCGCTTTTGTTAAAGGCAGTACGAATCCATGTTTTAACCGCCCTTCCTGGGCTGATGAGGGTGCAAAAGGTTTATCGGCGAGCAGCTATTACTCTTTGCATGTCAGTCACGCGAAAGTTCAGTTTTTGGTGGCGCTTTGTGCATAAGAGCGGCAGTAAAATGAGTAGGGTCAGCAGCTGAAAGCAAAAGAAGTTTTTGTGGCACGGCTGGCCGTGGCAGCCCAATTGTCCTCAGAAAGATTGTCTAAAAATCTGCCCCAGTGGGCCCTATTTGGACGGCTTTTACCTGTGAGCGGCTGCGCAAATTTCAGCAGCAGTGATGGCTTTTCCTACCATGATGCTATACACCGACTATCACGAGCCTAGGTCGAGCCGTTTAGATTTGTGCCGCAATTCTGCATTTCCTCCCTATACCTTAAGTTAAGGAAGGAATGTTCCCCCTTCTTTTACACCTCTTGACCTTTGACCTTTGACCCTCAGCTTCAACATCCCAACTCGTTTTTGGATTACCCCCCCCCCCCATCCCAACTTTCGAATGCGTACGTTGAGTCGTTTAGATTTGTGCCCAACTGTTGACGGACGCACAGACGCACGGCCGGACAGACGCACGCTCATGCGATTCTACAAGCTGCATCTGACTATGTCAGATGAGCTAAAAAATGCTACAGTAATTGTACTCTAATTAAGTTTGTATATATTCATGCATATACTGGGGCAAATGCTAGAATATCTGTAATCTATGTTTTGCGCATGTATGCGTAAATGAGTGTTTTCAATGCGTATTTTACGCAAATACGCATGCAATCTGGAGCACTGTAATCCACTAGATGTTACAGATACACATCAATGGATCAATAACATATCACACACTTATAAAATAACCAACACAAAAAAGTATTTCCATCTCTCTTGTGGTGACGAGTTATGCCACTACCAGGTCCACGTTTCATACGATTTTCTAACCAAAATATCGAACAGAAAATCTAGCACACCCTTGTGAATGACGCATGCCATTGGATTATTGGATCAGAACTATATCACTATCCGTCAGCCGACTAGTATCTCCATTTAGTGATTTACTATACGAGATTACGATCAGCTACATTACGCTAGCTGCTGACTGATAACTGATAAAACAAGTTATATGTGCAAGTAATGAAAGTAGTACCTCAGCAGTACAGCTTTTCAGTTTTCCTAGACGCACTGCAGCCCGGTATACGCGCGAAGCGCAAACAGCACCACCTGGTGGTGCCATTAGAGTCAATTCGCTGCCCAATATGTATGTATACGCGCGAAGCGCGAACAGCACCACCTGGTGGTGCCATTAGAGTCAATTCGCTGCCCAATATGTATAACTATATACGCAAATCACTTTGTGTAGTACATAAAGCCCCAGAATCGGTGAATTGAGCAGTTCTGGCCATTGCCGAAATTTTTGGACTTTGCACGTAGTGCGAGAATAAATCGAATGGTCGTAATTGGTGTTTTTTTTTCTTCGCGCGGTACGTTTTTTCCTATAAAAACGACTTCGAATTTATTTAATTTAACGCCCTGAAGTTATTCTGGTACATATCGCGGCCCATAGATCGCGCCACGAGGCTCTCTCCGAGGCATTTCGCAGACAATTTTCGTTAGACTGGCGCGCGGTCGAGAATTTCACACGCTGCAGTAACTATAACTTTAGTGTAGCGAAAGAGACTTGCCCGAATTAACGTCCGTGCCAGTCTAACCTGGAATCGTGACATCGCGTGTTCGTTATCGTAGCCATCTTCCTTCTCCTTTTGAACCTGTTGACCCCCCACAGGTTTTGCGATGATGACGTCAGACTTCAAGAGTGTATATATAGGACAGCAGACGCATAATAGCATAGTAGAGCATAGACGATATGTTCTTTGCAATTCATACATACCCATCGATGTTGCATGCATGAATGTGTGATGCCACGCTGTTGTAGTGCGCTCTTGTGTAAGTCTACGGTTGTTCCATGTGAGTCGTGGAAAGCAGGATACATTTCTTTCCATAGGTGAGTGAACCTTCGAATAGTCATCGTGTAGTTCTTACATAATGTTGTATCTATATCATGTATATGTGTGGAAATGCCAAGGTTTAATTGTTAACGTGATCAAATAATCGATTGAGATATGCACGTAAACGTCGTCTTCATAAGCATAACATCGTCTTCATTATACTGTGTTGTCCGTCGTGGATATCATGTGTGTGGTATATATATATGTATATATATATCTATATATTCAGCTTGCAATACATCTGCAATTATAGCGTAGGTTTATGTAATATCTATGTAACATATATTCCTATGGTATATTCGTATGTCCAGTATGTATTCGTAACGTATTCGTATGTATACCTATCCTACATGCTGCATACATGGATATGTATATGTATATGTAGTATGGATACATGGTAGTTCTTACATAATGTTGTATCTATATCATGTATATGTGTGTAAATGGCAACTCATATATGATATATGTCATATATATGTAACATATATTCGTATGCTATATTCGTATGTCGAGTATGTATTCGTAACGTATTCGTATGTATACGTATTCGTATTCGTATACGTAACGTATTCCTATTCGTATGTAGTGGTAACGTATATTGGTATGTCGAGGTCGTCAAATCATCTATTCACATCTCGTACGTGCATGAATAGCGGCTTGCGGTTTTACTATTCAACACATCTTTAATTGTGATATTGCGCGGAGAACGGTTGTGGCGCATTGGCGGTTAATTACAAAGCTACCGAATTGCGCGCCATGAAGGCAGTAACTCGCTATTTTCTCCGTCATTTCTTTCTTGACATGTTCAGCTTCCAATATATATAAAATGTGCCGTGTTGTCGGCCGCCGCCGCTGTGATCCGCCGCTGATCATGCCGTCTTGTCGGTCATTTATGTTATGTCCCCCACCCATACCTTCATATCTGAGCGATTTCTATTATTCGGAGAAATTCACATTCCCATTACATTCAGTGAGTTAACGTTCAAACCATGTGTGCATTTTGCCTACGTGCGTGCATGAATAAGTGCTAGCGCTTTGCATATTTCAAACAGAATTCCCGAAATTCGGTAGNAATGGGGAGGAACATAGAGTTTATTTTGCCATAAGGTAGTATATTAGGGCATGTACGAAGTATTTGGCTTATTTCTAGTACTGAGAAATTACGTGTAGATGCGCATTGTGCGGCTTTAAATGAAGGATTAATATTTGGCTGATTGATTGTACAGTTGTTCATGTTTTGATCTTTGATATGGGAAGTATAGCAGGTCTAGATTTTGAGCCGAATTTATGCATAAGTGATTGAAAAATATGTTTTTGTTTTGAAAGAACTCTTCAGACTGTAATGACCTAATCTGTGGCTTGTTTACCTTATATGTGTAATTGCCATTGTGTATAGAGAGTGTTGTTACTAGGACCCAACGCCTCCCCCAGGTGCCAAAAATCATTTTTGATTCATTCAGAAACGATCTTTAACGATACTGTTTGTAATATAGTGAACCATCCCTAACTCTAAATACCACACCGTCAGGTGCTGCCACCATCACTAATCCTAATATAGACCGCACAGTATGTTTTAACTGGTTATATTGACTGGAAAACAGCATGAATCTAAAGCAGTCGTGTTCTCTATCACTCCAAGAAACCCATAGAAAACATGCAAACATTACAATGGCGACGAGAAAAGTGGATATATTTGCTGAAGATAAAGGAGTTATAATCGAAAGTCTGCGGGCGATATTCTGCTCATAGATCTGGACTTTCTCGTGGATCACGCTCCGTGCACACATGATGCAAGACCCCATCGCGCACTCGGAATGACAGCCGGAAGTAAATGACAGAGGTACCTGTATTCGCATAGACTCTGACTCGGTATTTATTCAAATTATTGAGGAACTTTTTTTTTTTTTCCCCTCCTAAAAGAGACTTTGAGCCATGATTCAGAGATTTTTTACAGTTCAAACGCAACATACGTGGGTAATGGAGATCCGTCAACCCAGGCCCTACGCTGGAGGAAATGGCTGAGGGGTTTCGAGAACCTGATGACAGGGATGAATGTTGATGATAAGGGTAGAATGAAGGCTCTCCTACTGTACTATGCAGGGGAACATGTACACGATACGTTTGAAACGTTGACATTGATTGCGGCAGAGGCAGATGATGTGTACAAGGAGCCGCGTAAAAACACTGACAAACATGAACAGGAGTTTCGGAAGATTGAACAGTTGCCAGGGGAGACAATCGACGCGTTCCACACGAGGCTACTACAGAAGGCAAACTTCTGTGACTTCCATGACAAGGATAAGGAGGTCCGACTTCAACTTGTCAGTGGTACCACGTCGCGTCACGTTCAGTATAAGGGCAACAAAATCTCGCGTGACAAACTGCCGCTCGCTGGTTTGTTAGAAGAAGCCAGGGCCCATGAACTTGCCAATGCAGAGTCGGATAATCTCGTGCGTAAGGAAGTATCGTACGTAAAGCCACACAGTCAGCACACTCAGAAATCGCGCACGAGAACTCCGCTGCAAAACTCCGCCAAGAAGACACAGTCGGCGAGACAATGCTGGTTCTGCGGAGGCGAATATCCCCATTCATCAACATGTCCCGCTCGCGATAAAACCTGTTCCAGTTGTGGTAAAGTCGGACATTTTGCGAAAGTGTGCCACTCCAAGGAACAATCAAATTCAAAGCCATCACCCAAGCCCAAGTTTAGGGGTTTCGGGAAGAAATTCCCCACAAAGAAAGTGTCGCACATACAAGAACATAGCTCAGATGACGAAATCTACTCGCTAAAAGAAAATGATGGACGTCCGCCGCACACCGAGATCACCCTGGGTGATAGTCAGAAGATCACCATGGTGATAGATTCAGGATGTCCCAGGAATATCATTAGTGAAAAAACTTTGTCAGGTTTTGACAAGATGCCATGTCTGAAGCCTAGTGATGTCAAACTGTACCCATATATGTCCAATGAACCTTTGCCCATACAGAAGAAGTTCAAAAGTCGAATGTCGTGTGGCCCGACTCAGCAATGCTGTTGAATCGCCATCGACCACGTAGATGTCCGCTATGGCTGTTCGTTCCCGACTGCCGAGGCACTTGGCATTCTCCACGTGAACTCGGTGACAGGTGACATCAGCGCTCAGACGACCTCAAGTTCACTCAAGTCGCTTCTCGTGGAATATGATGAACTGTTCAGTGGTGTGGGAAAGCTGAAAAACTATCAGGTTAGGTTACATGTGGATAGTAACGCTATGCCTGTTGCACAGCCTCATAGGAGGGTACCATACTCTCTGAGGAAGAAGATAGCTCAGGAAGTGGAACGGTTGGAAGGTAGTGATATCATTGAGCACATATCTGGTCCAACACTCTGGGTATCTCCTGTTGTGTGTGTTCCCAAGGCTAACTCTGAGGATATCAGGTTGTGTGTGGATATGAGGTGTGTGAACAAAGCCATTCTACGTGAACGCCATATCACACCAACGATCACAGAAATCATCGCTGACGTAAACGGTTCCAGGATATTCTCGAAGCTCGACCTAAATCAGGGGTACCATCAGCTGGAACTCCACCCCGATTCACGCCATCTGACAACGTTCAGCACTCACGTTGGTCTCCGGCAGTATAAACGTTTAAACTTCGGTATTAGCTGCGCCAGTGAGATTTTCCAGAACGCAATATCTCAGGTACTGGAAGGCATTCCCGGCGTGCTAAATATCAGCGACGACATCATGGTGTTCGCGAAGACTGAAGAAGAGCACAATATGATTCTCAAAGCTGTACTGGATAGACTGAAATCGAACAATCTCACATTAAATAGGAATAAGTGTCAGGTTGGGAAAACCGAGATGGAATTCTTCGGTTTCATATTCGGCGCATCCGGTATGACGGCAGATCCCAAGAAGGTACAAGCAATCATCGAGTCAGCGCAGCCGAAGTCAGCTGCAGAGGTACGCTCGTTCATGGGTATGATTACGTACGTGTCGCGGTTCATTCCTAATCTTGCGACAGTCGCCGCGCCGCTCCGCATGTTGACACGTAAAGATCAAGCCTGGATATGGGGTAAAGCTGAACAATTGTCGTTCGATAAACTGAAGGACTTAATCATGAGACAGGAGGTAATGGCCTATTTTGATCCAGCGAAAGACACAAAACTCATTGTGGATGCCAGTCCCGTTGGAATAGGTGCTATTCTCACTCAGGATAATCGTGTGATCTCGTATGCTAGCCGAGCTATGTCACCGGTGGAAAGTCGCTACTCACAGACTGAACGTGAGGCGTTGGCTATCTACTGGGCATGCAACCACTTCAGGATCTATCTATATGGTATGCATGTTGAAGTAGTCAGTGATCACAAGGCACTCGTACCAATCTTCATGAAAGAGAACTCGAAACCTCCGCCCCGTATAGAACGTTGGCTCATGAAGTTACAGGATTACAACATCACTGTGACCTATTCTCCAGGAAGTTCCAATCCGGCGGATTACATGTCCCGCCACCCACCAAACCATCAGACCGTGAACATCGACCGAAATTCTGAGCTCCATGTGAACTTTGTGCTGGATAATTCACTTCCTCGAGCTATATCGCGACAGGAATTTGTGGAGTCCACGGCAGCTGATCGCTCATTGAGTGGTGTGATCAGAGCTCTCGGGAATGGTCGGTGGTTCGACATTGTGAAGGACGATAAAGTTGCCAAGGCACTATTCAACATCAGGACTGAATTATCGTGTTCGGAAGATGGAATACTGCTACGTGGCACAAGAATCGTTGTTCCAGAATCGCTACACATGAAATGTGTAAAACTCGCACATTCGGGTCATCAAGGAATGGCCAAAACTAAGCAACTTCTCCGTATGAAGACCTGGTTCTCAGGAATCGACAACCTGGTGGAACGTGAAGTTGAGAACTGTTTGCTATGCCAAGCTAATACACCAAGCAAGCATCGCGAACCTCTACTGATGACACCAACTCCACTCAACAAGTGGGAGCGACTCAGTATGGACTTTTGTGGACCGTTACCTACCGGTGAGTATCTCATGGTGGTGATCGATGACCACTCGAGATATCCCGAAGTCGACGTACTACATAGTACATCTGCTCATGCTGTGATTCCTCGATTGGACAGGATATTTGCAGCCCATGGTGTTCCAAGTGAAATTCGCACGGATAATGGACCTCCGTTCAACGGCAGCGACTTCCGAGAATACGCCGAATCTCAGGGATTCCACCACAGGAAGGTAACTCCACTACATCCAGAGGCTAATGGTGAAGCCGAACGCTTCATGAGAACGCTCATGAAGGCCATTAGAGTTGGGGGCAATAGCTGGAAATCTGAGCTCTACAGATTTCTTCGCGCGTATCGAGCCACACCCCACTCATCTACCGGAATATCTCCGTCCATGGCTCTGAACAATAGGGAAATGAACGTTGGATTTCCATCTGTGTCACCTGGTCCAACGATCGACGAAATGACCCGCCATATGGTCATTCAGAAGGATAGTCTGTCGAAGACACTCCAGCGAGACTACGCGAACGAGAGACGACACACAGCGAGTTCTAACATGGTGCCCGGTGATTCTGTACTGGTTAGGAACAGTCGGAGGGGGAAAATGGATTCACCATTTCACCCTGAGCCTCTCACTATCACGAAGAAAAAAGGGAGTATGGTAACTGCTTCGAATGGTGATGTAGCCATAACGCGAAACTCCTCGCAATTCAAGAGACTGCCAGGTACTCCAACAGACTCCGTGATTCCGGAAATTGACCCAGGTACGCCGGAAGACGCTCCGGATGTTGACCCAGGTATACCGGATATCACCCTACCCGATAATGTGGTGAATAGTGGTCAGACTCCGCGCCGCACATCACGCACGAGAAAACTACCATCCAGGTTCAAGGACTATCAGTTGTGAATAGCAGGATTATTCTGTGTGGAACATTATTCATTCTTCATTTGTTGCAGAAATACGTTCTTTTATGTTGCGTTTGAATATACATGATTTCAACCAGTGTAATTCTCCAGTATGTAGGTGGCATGAGAGAAACATCATGCTGATAGATAATATTCCTGATTTGCAAAAGTAATGCATATTATTTCAGTGGTATGATTCTGTTTACATTTTTCACAAGTTCTATGAGATTTGTTTATTCTATATATATAGCTGTGGTATTTTCAAAAGCACTCCAGTCGGGTTTTATTAAAGTCGAATATCATTCACTACAATTCTGACAATTTTTATTGTGTAAACTTACAGGTAAAGTTTCATTTCAAAACAGATGGGTATTGTAATATAGTGAACCATCCCTAACTCTAAATACCACACCGTCAGGTGCTGCCACCATGCGGTCTATATTAGGATTAGTGGGGAAAACTTTTAGGGAAAAATCTCTGAATCATGGCTCAAAGTCTACCCACGTATGTTGCGTTTGAACTGTATGGAGATCCGTCAACCCAGGCCCTACGCTGGAGGAAATGGCTGAGGGGTTTCGAAAACCTGATGACAGGGATGAATGTTGATGATAAGGGTAGAATGAAGGCTCTCCTACTGTACTATGCAGGGGAAAATGTACACGATACGTTTGAAACGTTGACATTGATTGCGGCAGAGGCAGATGATGTGTACAAGCAGGCCGTAAACGCGCTGAACAAGTACATGGAGCCGCGTAAAAACACTGACAAACATGAACAGGAGTTTCGGAAGATTGAACAGTTGCCAGGGGAGACAATCGACGCGTTCCACACGAGGCTACTACAGAAGGCAAACTTCTGTGACTTCCATGCACAAGGATAAGGAGGTCCGCTTCAACTTGTCTGTGGTACCACGTCGCGTCACGTTCAGTATAAGGGAACAAAATCTCGCGTGACAAACTGCCGCTCGCTGGTTTGTTAGAAGAAGCCAGGGCCCATGAACTTGCCAATGCAGGTCGGATAATCTCGTGCGTAAGGAAGTATCGTACGTAAGCCACACAGTCAGCACACTCAGAAATCGCGCCGAGAACTCCGCTGCCAAAACTCCGCCAAGAAGACACAGTCGGCGAGACAATGCTGGTTCTGCGGAGGCGAATATCCCCATTCATACACATGTCCGCGCTCGCGATAAAACCTGTTCCAGTTGTGGTAAAGTCGGACATTTTGCGAAAGTGTGCCACTCCAAGGAACAATCAAATTCAAAGCCATCACCCAGCCAAGTTTAGGGGTTTCGGGAAGAAATTCCCCACAAAGAAAGTGTCGCACATACAAGAACATAGCTCAGATGACGAAATCTACTCGCTAAAAGAAAATGATGGACGTCCGCCGCACACCGAGATCACCCTGGGTGATAGTCAGAAGATCACCATGGTGATAGATTCAGGATGTCCCAGGAATATCATTAGTGAAAAAACTTTGTCAGGTTTTGACAAGATGCCATGTCTGAAGCCTAGTGATGTCAAACTGTACCCATATATGTCCAATGAACCTTTGCCCATACAGAAGAAGTTCAAAAGTCGAATGTCGTGTGGGGAACGAACAGCCATAGCGGACATCTACGTGGTCGATGGCGATTCAACAGCATTGCTGAGTCGGGCGACTGCCGAGGCACTTGGCATTCTCCACGTGAACTCGGTGACAGGTGACATCAGCGCTCAGACGACCTCAAGTTCACTCAAGTCGCTTCTCGTAGAATATGATGAACTGTTCAGTGGTGTGGGAAAGCTGAAAAACTATCAGGTTAGGTTACATGTGGATAGTAACGCTATGCCTGTTGCACAGCCTCATAGGAGGGTACCATACTCTCTGAGGAAGAGATAGCTCAGGAAGTGGAACGGTTGGAAGGTAGTGATATCATTGAGCACATATCTGGTCCAAACACTCTGGTATCTCCTGTTGTGTGTGTTCCCAAGGCTAACTCTGAGGATATCAGGTTGTGTGTGGATATGAGGTGTGTGAACAAAGCCATTCTACGTGAACGCCATATCACACCAACGATCACAGAAATCATCGCTGACGTAAACGGTTCCAGGATATTCTCGAAGCTCGACTAAATCAGGGGTACCATCAGCTGGAACTCCCCCGATTCACGCCATCTGACAACGTTCAGCACTCACGTTGGTCTCCGGCAGTATAAACGTTTAAACTTCGGTATTAGCTGCGCCAGTGAGATTTTCCAGAACGCAATATCTCAGGTGGAAGGCATTCCCGGCGTGCTAAATATCAGCGACGACATCATGGTGTTCGCGAAGACTGAAGAAGAGCACAATATGATTCTCAAAGCTGTACTGGATAGACTGAATCGAACAATCTCACATTAAATAGGAATAAGTGTCAGGTGGGGAAAACCGAGATGGAATTCTTCGGTTTCATATTCGGCGCATCCGGTCGGCGACGAGGATGGGATATATTTGTTCTATGAAGAGCCGTAGTCTGCTCTGGACAATAATTCAAGAAGATCACGCTGAAGATAAAGGAGTTATAATCGAAAGTCTGCGGGCGATATTCTGCTCATAGATCTGGACTTTCTCGTGGATCACGCTCCGTGCACACATGATGCAAGACCCCATCGCGCACTCGGAATGACAGCCGGAAGTAAATGACAGAGGTACCTGTATTCGCATAGACTCTGACTCGGTATTTATTCAAATTATTGAGGAACTTTTAAGAGNTCCCTTTCCCCCTTATCAATCTACCTCCCCCTCTTACCCTTATCTCTCTCCCTCTCCTTCTCCCTCCCCCCTCCACACACACACATGTGGTCATTATTCCACTCCGTGATGACGATCGATTAGGATTACTTCGTCGCGCCTTTACCGCAGCTAGCCGTCTCCCGTGCTCACCGCGTGTAGCAAGCAGTAGAATCAGCCAGTACGCTCTCTGTGCATATAGCACACTCTCAAGTTCTCTGTATATAACAACTTCTCTGTATATAGAAAGTTCTCTGCATATA